>NC_069509.1:120651579-120779079 GCF_027579735.1 Bombina bombina
AAATCTAATAAAATAATTACACAACACAGACTTTACTTGCATTTTTCTGCAAACAGTTCTTTCTATGCATTCCAATCTGGACTGATTTATAGACGGGAAGATCTTGTTCCTTTGAAATCTGCTCGATAGCTCAGGTCTGGTTAAACTGATTAATTTCAGCTTGCTTGGCTTTGCTGCAACACAAGCGGACAGCTCCACCTACTGGCTATTTTAATCAATGCGCTGCTTCTCAATGCTTTTCAATAGCAGTCACATGACTGGAAAAAAAGGTTGTTATTCTGAAACGGTGTAAATTGAATCGTTGTAAAACGAGGGCCATCTATATATATATATATATATATATATATAGCCACCAATCAACAGCTAAAACATAGGTTCTCTGCTGCTCCTGAGCTTGCCTATATAAACTTTTCAGCAAAGGATAACAAGAGAAGGAAGCAAATGAAATAATAGATGTAAATTGGAAAGTTGTTTAAAATTGTATTCTCTATCTGACTAATGAAAACAGAATTTATTCTTACCTGGTAAATTTCTTTCTCTTGTGATGTATTGAGTCCACGGATTCATCCATACTTGTGGGATATTCTCCTTCCTAACAGGAAGTGGCAAAGAGAGCACCCACAGCAGAGCTGTCTATATAGCTCCTCCCTTAGCTTTCTCCCAAAAATAGCCTCAGAAGAAGCAAAAGTATCAAATTTGTAAAATTTGGAAAAAGTATGAAGCGAAGACCAAGTCGACGCGTTACAAATCTGTTCAACAGAAGCCTCATTTTTAAAAGCCCATGTGGAAGCCACAGCTCTAGTAGAATGAGCAGTAATCCTTTCAGGAGGCTGCTGGCCAGCAGTCTCATAAGCCAAACGGATGATGCTTTTCAGCCAAAAAGAAAGAGAGGTAGCCGTAGCTTTTTGGCCTCTCTGCTTACCAGAATAAACAACAAACAATGAAGATGTTTGACGGAAATCTTTGGTTGCTTCTAAGTAGAACTTTAAAGCACGAACCACATCAAGATTGTGCAACAGATGTTCCTTCTTTGAAGAAGGATTAGGACACAGCGAAGGAACAACAATTTCCTGATTGATATTCCTATTAGAAACAACCTTAGGAAGGAATCCAGGTTTGGTACGCAAAACCACCTTATCTGCATGGAAAACAAGATAAGGTGAGTCACACTCTAAAGCAGATAACTCAGAAACTCTTCGAGCCGAAGAGATAGCTACTAAAAACAGAACTTTCCAAGATAGAAGCTTGATATCTATGGAATGCATAGGTTCAAACGGAACCCCTTGAAGAACTTTAAGAACTAAGTTTAGGCTCCATGGCGGAGCAATTGGTTTGAATACAGGCTTGATTCTGACTAAAGCCTGACTAAACGCTTGAACGTCTGGGACATCTGCCAGACGCTTGTGTAAAAGAATAGACAAAGCAGAAATCTGTCCTTTTAAGGAGCTAGCTGATAACCCCTTCTCAAATCCTTCTTGGAGAAAAGACAATATTCTAGGAATTCTAATCTTACTCTATGAGTAACCCTTGGATTCACACCAATAAAGATATTTGCGCCAAATTTTATGATAGATTTTCCTGGTGACAGGCTTTCTAGCTTGAATCAGGGTATCAATGACCGACTCAGAGAAACCCCGCTTTGATAAAATCAGGCGTTCAATCTCCAAGCAGTCAGACGCAGAGAAATTAGATTTGGATGCTTGAAAGGACCTTGGATTAGAAGGTCCTGCCTCATTGGAAGAGTCCACGGTGGAACAGATGACATGTCCACTAGGTCTGCATACCAAGTCCTGCGTGGCCACGCAGGTGCTATCAGAATCACGGAAGCTCTCTCCTGCTTGATTCTGGCAACCAGACGTGGGAGGAGAGGAAACGGTGGAAATACATAGGCCAGGTTGAAGGACCAGGGCACTGCTAGACCATCTATCAGTACTGCCTGGGTATCCCGGGACCTGGACCCGTAACAAGGAAGTTTGGCGTTCTGACGGGACGCCATCAGATCCAATTCTGGTGTGCCCCATAGCTGAGTCAGCTGGGCAAATATTTCCGGATGGAGCCCCCACTCCCCCGGATGAAAAGTCTGACGACTTAGGAAATCTGCATCCCAGTTCTCTGGATTGCTGAAAGATGGCAAGAGTGAGTCTCCGCCCATCGGATTATTTTGGTTACTTCCATCATCGCTAGAGGACTCCGTGTTCCTCCTTGGTGATTGATGTAAGCTACAGTCGTGATGTTGTCCGACTGAAATCTGATAAATTTGGCCGCAGTTAGCTGAGGCCACACCTGAAGCGCTTTGAATATCGCTCTCAGTTCTAGAATTTTTATTGGGAGGAGAGTTTCCTCCCGAAACCATAATCCCTGTGCTTTCAGGGAGTTCCAGACTGCACCCCAGCCTAGCAGGCTGGCATCTGTCATTACAATAATCCACTCTGGCCTGTGGAAACACATTCCCTGAGCCAGGTGGTCCTGAGACAACCACCAGAGAAGAGAATCTCTGGTCTCCTGATCCAGATGAATTTGCGGAGATAAATCTGTATAATCCCCATTCCACTGTTTGAGCATGCACCGTTGCAGTGGTCTGAGGTGTAGGCGGGCAAAAGGAACTTTGTCCATTGCCACTACCATGAGTCCGATTACCTCCGTACACTGAGCCACTGATGGCTGAGGAATGGAATGAAGAGCTCTGAGTTTTGCTTTGCTGACCTCCGTCAGAAATAATTTCTACCGAGTCTATCAGAGTCTCTAGGAAGGAAACTCTTGTGAGAGGGAAGAGAGAATTCTTTTTATGTTCACCTTCCACCCGTGAGATCTCAGAAAAGCCAACACGATGTCCGTGTGAGACTTGGTTAACTGGAAAGTCGACGCCTGAATTAAGATGTCGTCTAGATAAGGCGCCACTGCTATGCCCCGCGGTCTTAAAACCACCAAAAGGGACCCTAGCACCTTTGTGAAAATCCTGGGAGCCATGGCCAACCCGAAGGGAAGGGCCACAAACTGGTAATGCCTGTCCAGAAAGGCGAATCTGAGAAATTGGTCTGAAAGTTCCCTCTTTTTTGGGAACCACAAAACCTAGCCCTTGTTCCACTTTTGGAACTGGGCGGATCACTCCCATGGCATGTAGGTCTTCTACACAGCGTAAGAACGCCTCTCTCTTTGTTTGGTTTGCAGACAATTGAGAAACGTGAAATCTCCCCCTTGGGGGGGGGGGGGGTCTTTGAAGTCCAGAAGATATCCCTGGGACACAATTTCTAAAGCCCAGGAATCGTGAACATCTCTTGCCCAAGCCTGAGCGAAGAGAGAGAGTCAGCCCCCTACTAGATCCGGTCCCGGATTGGGGGCTACCCCTTCATGCTGTCTTGGAGGCAGCAGCAGGCTTTTTGGCCTGTTTACCTTTGTTCCAAGCCTGGTTAGGTCTCCAGACTGACTTGGATTGAGTAAAATTCCCCTCTTGCTTTGCAGCAGGGGAAGCTGAAGCGGGATCACCCTTGAAGTTCCGAAAGGAACGAAAATTATTTTGTTTGGTCCTTATTTTATTTGTTTTATCCTGAGGGAGGGCGTGGCCTTTCCCTCCAGTGATGTCTGAAATAATCTCTTTCAGTTCAGGCCCGAATAGGGTCTTTCCTTTGAAAGGGATGTTCGAAAGTTTAGATTTTGATGACACATCAGCAGACCAGGACTTAAGCCATAACGCCCTGCGTGCTAAAATGGCAAAACCTGAATTCTTTGCTGCTAATTTAGCCAATTGGAAAGCGGCATCTGTAATGAAAGAATTAGCCAATTTAAGGGCCTTAATTCTGTCCATAATATCCTCTAATGGATTCTCCATCTGAAGAGCCTCTTCTAGAGCCTCAAACCAGAAAGCAGCTGCAGTAGTTAAAGGAACAATGCACACAATAGGTTGGAGAAGAAAACCTTGATGAACAAACATTTTCTTTAGGAGACCCTCTAATTTTTTATCCATAGGATCTTTGAAAGCACAACTGTCTCCGATAGGTATAGTTGTACGCTTAGCGAGAGTAGAAACAGCTCCTTCCACCTTAGGAACCGTCTGCTACGAGTCCCGCATGGTGGCAGATATGGGAAACATTTTCTTAAAAACAGGAGGGGGAGCGAACGGTATAGCTGGTCTATCCCACTCCTTAGTAACAATATTCACAATCCTCTTAGGGACTGGAAAAAAATTAGCGTAAACAGGAAACTCTAAGTATTTATCCATTTTACACAATTTCTCTGGGACCACAATAGGGTCACAATCATCCAGAGTCGCTAATACCTCCCTGAGCAACAAGCAGAGGTGTTCAAGCTTAAATTTAAATGCCGTCATATCAGAATCTGTCTGAGGGAGCGTCTTTCCTGAATCAGAAATCTCTCCCTCAGACAGCAAATCCCTTACCCCTACTTCAGAACATTGTGAGGGTATATCGGATATGGCTACTAAAGTGTCAGAAGGCTCAGCAGTTGTTCTTAACCCAGAGCTGTCACGCTTTCCTTGTAAACCAGGCAGTTTAGATAAAACCGCTGTGAGGGTTGTATTCATAACTGTGGCCATGTCTTGTAAAGTAAATGAAGTCGACGCACTAGAGGTACTTGGCGTCACTTGTGCGGGCGTTACTGGTTGTGACACTTGGGGAGAGGTAGAAGGCAAACCCTCAATTCCTTCTGTCTGAGAATCATCTATTGCTATATTTTTAAGTGCTATAATATGTTCTTTATAATTTATAGATATATCAGTGCAAGTGGGACACATTCTAAGAGGGGGTTCCACAATGGCTTCTAAACACATTGAACAAGGATTTTCCTTGGTGTCAGACATGTTAAACAGGCTAGTAATGAAACAAGCAAGCTTGGAAAAAAAAATTATTCAAAGTAAATAATACTTAGAAAAAAAATGGTACTGTGCCTTTAAGAGAAAAAAAGATGCACAAACTCTGCAAAACAGTGTAAAAAAGCAGTAAACTTTACGAAATGTTTACAGTAGAATCATAAAGCCTTAGTAAGTTTGCACAGCCAGCCAAATAAACAATTAACCCCTTAATGTAAAAACCGGATTGACAAAACATAAAAAAAAAACGGTATAAAAACGTTCAGCACCTTGCCACAGCTCTGCTGTGGCGCCTACCTGCCCTTTAGGATAGATTTGTGGGGAAAAACCTTCTTTTAGGCCCTCAAACACAGCAGGACCCTCTGGAGAAGCAGCTGGATGCCTTCAGAGTAAAAGAAACTGTGCAACTGAGGTGTGAAAATAGGCCCCTCCCACCTCACTCGATGTTAGTGGGGCCTAAAAGAAACACATCAAAGTGTTTCTAGACTAGCCATGTGGGTTAATAATCCTTAAATCAGCCACAATGACCCCTTAAAGTCCCTCAAAAAAACGTTAAATTTTTTAATAAAAAAAGTTTTTTCCCATAAATGCCACCAGTAACAAATGAGCCCTCTATGCAAGCTGGGATTCTCTATTAAGTGTCTGAATACAGCTTACCCTTCCCTCATGGGGATATTGTCAGCCTTTTCTAGAATTAACACAGTCTGTCTAGAAAAAAATTGACTGAACATACCTCAATGCAGCTTAGCATGCAAACCGTTCCCCCAACTGAAGTTTTCCTGTACTCCTCAGCTTCTGTGGGAACAGCAGTGGATCTTAGTTACAAAGTGCTAAGATCATTATCCTCCTTGCAGAAATCTTCATCCCTTTTCTGCCAGAGAGTGAATAGTACACACCGGTACCATTTAAAATAACAAACTTTTGCTTGAGAAAATAAAAACTAACATTTTTGTCACCACACTAACTTTACCCTTCCTAGCAGTTAAGCAGGCAAAGAGAATGACTGGGGGGGTGGAGCTAAGGGAGGAACTATATAGACAGCTCTGCTGTGGGTGCTCTCTTTGCCACTTCCTGTTAGGAAGGAGAATATCCCACAAGTATGGATGAATCCGTGGACTCGATACATCTTACAAGAGAGAGAACATTTTTGGGTTTCATGTCCCTTTTAAGTGTGGAGAAAAATGTAGAAAGGAGATAGATTACAGCTAAAATATTACATTACACGTGTTATTTACAAAAATAAATATTCTGACAATACCTTGTCATTAACTAGTAATTCAATTGGCTGATTCCCCCATTCAATTAACACGATTTCGTTAGCTTGACCTGACACCGCATATGAAAATGGAGTCCCAATTCCTGGGGATGCACTGGACTTTAGCCACATACAAATAGTAAAAGCAAAGAGCTCAGGTAATGTTTTCTTAATCCTCCCATACAAATAATTGGTACGAAGAGGAAGAGATACTTTGAAATCATCTGGTGATTTAAACGTGCTTGTACCTAGGAGAAAGTTAGAAGAAAAGGAGACAGTTACAAATGTGTGATGTACAATAATGTGTTCAAACTAAAACAGTCATAATAAAAGAGAAAATTGATTTTGTCATACACTTCATCCACTGATAATTTATATTTGAATTAGTTATGTTACTGCTTTAATACAATGATTAAATACAACTGGATCTAATGTATGTCTATATCCATTTTATATCCCTTAGTGAATATTCTTTACCAGTAAACTGTGTGGGTCTACTACTGCAGATACCTTAACAACCTGCTCTGTGTGGAGTAAAACTACTTCATATTATATGAGGAGACACGATTCAAGAGCAATTTCAATAATAGTAATAAAATTTATACTTATCTGATAAATTAATTTCTGTCATGAGGGTGAGAGCCCAAAACTCATCACATGTGGGATTAAAGTAAAGTCTAAAAGGGGTAGGCAAAACACCCAACATAATAGAGCTTTAATCCCACCCACTTTCCCATAATCCCTAGGTCATATAAATGGCCAAGAGAAAGGAACATTTTAGAAAAGTAGGAAAAATAAAGCAGGGTAAGGGAATTGTAAACTGGTACTGCTACCAACTATACTGAAGAAACATGTGTGGGTTCTCTTGAACGCTCACTATCATGAAAGATGCATACATTTTGTTGTTTTTTCATAAGATGATGAGAGTCCATGAACCATCACATGTGGGATCCTATACTCCAAGCTGTGAAGTCCACAAAACCATCACGAAAATTGGCGGGATAACAGTTAAGATAGGTAAAGACCCTAAACATGCACAGCAACCACAAGTAGCTTTAGAAGAGGCAAACATCTGAAAATGCTAAAATTAGTAAAAATATGCAAAGAGGAACAAAATTTGTTCAACGAAAGCTTCATAGCTTCATTCCTGGAAGCCCAAGAGGTGGCAACTGCTCTAGTAGAATGAGCAGTAATTTGCTTTGGGGGAAACTCCCACACTACCAAGTATGCTTTGCAAATCAAAGCTTTAAGCGATGCTGCCAATTGCTGTAGCTTTTTTGTCTCTTACATTGACCAGAGAAAAAAATAAAGAATTTCTAAATTCTTTTGTGGCCGGAAGATGTTTCAAGGCCCTGACCACATCCAAGTTGTGAAGAAATCTCTCTGAAGCACTCTTTGGGTTTGGAAAGAGATGGAACCACACTTTCCCTTTTAATGTTATTCAAAAATACCACTTTTGGAAGGAAAGAATAGTTGGTACTTAAAATCACCTTGTCCTGATAAAGGTTTCACAATGAAGATCATTTTGTCTTATAACCAGTCTTATCCTGGCCAAAGCTTGGACAAATGCTTGAATGTCAGGGAGTCTAGAAAGACCTAGAAGGCTGAATTTGGCCATTAATGGAACAGCCCGATAAACCATTTTCCAGACCATACTTTTGAGGAAGTTCAAAACAATTCCAACAATAATGTTTAGTCTCACACCAGGTAAGAAAAGCTAATTATTAACTATTACTGGGTTAAACTTTAGGAAAATAATCATAAAATAAATACTGATCTGGCGGTAATAGCAGTTGACGCAGAAAAGGTGTTTTATTCGGTAACGTGGGATCATTTATTTACGACCTTATCTAAATTTGGGCTACAGGGAAACATTAGCAATTTTATAAACCTGATCTACACAAATCCGTCAGTAGCTATTTTAGTGAATGGGATATCTACCCCTAATTTTGTGCTCCAAAAAGGGTCTAGACAAGGCTGCCCATTATCTCTATATTTATTTAATTTAGCTAAAAAACCAATAGCAATTGCTCTGAGGAAGGACTTAGGTGGAATATGGCTAGGACAAAGGAAAACTACTTTACTGCTTTATGCAGATAATTTACTAGTTTTTATTCAAGATTCAGAAAAAAGTATCCCAATTTTAAACAATGTTATGGAGGCATTTAGTGCCTTTTCCGGATATAAACCAAACCTGAACAAGTCAGAAATGTTATGGCTATTCAAAATGAGAAATAGTATGAAAAATCCTCACTTTAAAGAAGTAAATACAAGCTTTGAATATCTTGGCATTGTATTATCTAAAAAACCTGATGAATGGTATGAAATGAACTACCCTCATCTCAAATATATAGAGACCTTTTAAATTGGTATTAATTTTAGCTGTCTCTTACTGGAAAGATAAATTTAATAAAAATGACAAATTTTCCAAAGCTTTTGTATATGATGCAGAATTTACCTTTTTTATTAAAAATAGGGATCTAGCAGAATTTAAAAAAGGATGCCTACAATTTATTTGGGGACATAAAAGGAAAGCAATTGCTTTTAAAAAGCTCTCCTTTTTAAGGCCTGATGGAGGCCTGTCGTTACCACACATTGAACTTTATAATATTGTCTGTTTAGGGAAGATAGCCATAGACTGGATAAATAACAAAGAATATTATACTTCACCTAGATTAGAAAACCAGACGGTGGCACCATACTCATTAAAAGCTTTACTTCATTGTACATCAAAACTATGCCTGTATTGAGTAAAAGCATTGCAAAAAATACTAAAAAATTATTAAATTTATCTTTTTCTAAACATCTTCCAATTATTGGAAATCCTAAATTTATCTCAGCGCTTAATTCTAAAAAAATTTAGCGATGGAGCCAACAGGGCCTTATCTATATTCAACAGCTGAAGGAAATAGATCAATTTTGATGAAACATTTTTGCGGAATTAATAAGGGATTTTTTTTGCATATCTCCAGATACTACATTTATTTGAAGAAATGATGAAAGAAACTTGAACCAGGCTGGGCAGGAATAGAACCAGTGATTGGTTTATACAAGACAGGCAATTTCTCTATATGTTGTACAAAACAGTAAAGGCATATCAGGGGCAAGAAAACATTGCTAAAATAGCAATGAGTTGGAAAAAGACTACTAACATTATACAGAAAAGTTTCAAGTTGGTTGAGGAAGCCACAATAACTACTGCTATGAGAGAATCACATGTTAAAATAATAAATAAAATGTTTATTACACCATACTAGAAATCAAAGTGGGTTAACAGCGATAGCGTATGCGATAAGTGTAGCTACCCAGCTGCTGACCTTTATCATTGTTTGTGGAACTGCCCCAAAATTAAGAAATACTGTAATAAAATTGAATTCTAGTTGAGTAAAATAATACAAAGTCCTTTAAAAATCCAGAATAACCATGTTTTCTTTCTGTTGGAGGAGTATAAGAAGTAGACTCCTTGTCTGTTTATGTGTGTCTATAGTATCATAACAACAACAACATATCCGTTTTCGCAAGGAAAAACCCACAAAAAATTAAGTTTTAAATTTAAATTTGAAAAGTAAGCCGTAGCTTTCACAGTGTAAGACCCTACACACAGGCCACGCCCACTGACGTGTTTCGTCACTCGTACGTGACACATAAACAGACAAGGAGGGTTTAGAGTATTACCCCTATGCTCCATTTTCATGATATTTAAACTACTCACGTTGTGATACATTGTGACATATTGTATCTTAGTAAGCAAGCCATTGAGTGAATGAATAATAGGGATTGATTCCTACATAGTTATGCTCTTTATTAGATGATTATAGATAAAGAGAAACTTTTATGATACTGTGTATGTGTGTAGGATATGTATAGCTATAGGGAAGCAGTTAGAAATCAGCTGACTGGGTTAAATCCCAGCAGTACGCAGGCAGGATGCAGCCTTTGAGTGCATAGTCTGTTTGCACTGCATGATTATTTACACCCCACACACATTATTCCTTTCACTCCTCCCTCTCCCTTATAAGACTCTATCCAGGCCACATAGCCCCCTTTTTTAGCCCCATTGTTTTTAATTATTAGTTGGATCATGAAAAACAGAAAAGGACAATAAGCGCAACCAGGATTCAAGTGAGTTTATTCACAAGTGGACAAAAAGCGCACAAACAATGATGCACTTACAAGATATCAAATTAAAAACAGCAGCATATAGATAAACATGCAGGTATACAGGAACCAAATTCATTCACCAGAAAAACACCACAGTCCCACACAATGTTCTCTGGACCCCAAATGATAGTGGCCTGATATGTCAGATAACTGGATATTACCAGATAAACATAATAACCTCAACACGTTGGACAATGGACCAATCAAATTAGGGGGAGTGTAGTGGACAAACACACCCCTCGGGTGAGACAATTATTAACTGCTTCATTCTCTCCTCATAACTAACTAAAATGCAGTATTTTAAAATTGTAATCCCCTTAGGGGCAGTAAAAAATAACAATCATAATAATAAATACATAAAACCATGGCTACATAATTACATATAAAATGCATTTACAATAACAATCAATCTTAAAAGCATACATAGCTAGCTCCTTCAGTATAAATAAGTAATATTATTAAAATCATATACCCTTCCTATACCATATTACATGTGTGCCGCAACATCTATATCTATATTTAACCCTAATGGTGTTAAAAATTTAATTCTATAGATCCATAGAGTTTCCAATTTACGAAGTTTAAGGAGTATATTGTTCTCTTTTGGTGGCACCCAATCAATCACCTGAATTCTTAGACTACTAGGATCACAATTATGTACTTCCATTAAGTGTCTGAGTACACTGTGTTTATTTAATTTTTCTTTGATGTTATACACATGCTCAAAGAATCTTCTTTTAATTTTTCTTTTGGTGCAGCCTACATAAAATAGGCCACACCCACACCCCAAGATGTACACTACATAAATAGAGTTACAATTACTCCTAATGTTTATGTTAAATTACTGGGAATAACCAGAATTGGGGAGTTTTGATTTGTTATTAATATGTTTACACATTAAGCATTGAGATTTTCCACATTTGAAAGTGAACTGGTTCCAGATAACCAGTTTGAATTTTTTGAGTCATTTCCCCCATTATCTATCCTATTTCTTAGCTGCTTGGAGCCAAGCTGTTCTTTAGATTCTTGCTTTTTTTTTTAAATAATCTCGGGTTGGTCCCCTAACTGACTACCTAAAATTGTATCTGCCTTTAAAATCGGCCAATGTTTTTTTAGGATACTTTTAATTTTATTAGAACCTTCGTTATATGTAGAAATAAATCTAATAGGTGCTTCTTTCTGTTCTTTATTACATGTTTTTTTTACAGATAAAAGATCTTCTCTATTTTTTTTGGAATGCTCTATCCTTGGATTCTTCTAGGAGTTCTTTTCTGTAGCCCTTCCTAATTAATTTGTTTTCTAAAATTTCAGCTTCCTTGAAGTAGTTTTCCTCATGTTTGCAATTTCTACGCATTCTCAAAAACTGACTATATGGGATATTTTGTTTCCAACTTTTCTTATGTACACTTGAATAATCAATAAAACTATTCCTTTCTGTAGGTTTTCTATAATTAGTTACTGCAACTTTATTATTATCATCACTATATAAAATAATATCTAAAAACTCAATTTATGTGTTAGAATGAGTGCCTGTAAACCTCAAATTCATTTCATTATTGTTCATATATTCATAGAAATCTTGGATATCTGTTTCATTTCCCCTCCACAGTATAATAATATCATCGATAAATAGATTGTATTTTACTATGTTTTTATCAAAACGGTTATTGCTCCAAATGTATAAGGGTTCTTAAAGATATAGAACTGTCTTTCAGTGATGAAAGTAAACTAGTGAATAAACACAATGCCAATCTCACTATACTTGAGAGAAAGGCTCTACAAAATTTGAGCAACAATAGAGATATTGTGATTCGCTCCGCCGACAAAGGCGGAGGTATAGTTATACAGAAGAGAGATAATTACATGGAGGAAGCATTAAAACGTTTGAATGACACCCAAACATATAAGGTTCTGAAGGGGACCCGATAGTGAAGTTTAATAAAGATTTTGAGAAACTACTAATGGAAGCTAAAAATGAAGGAATTTTAAATATTAATGAGTATAAATTTGTGTCCAATCCTCATCCCATCACCCACAAAGATGCAGTCAATCCACCGGGAAGACCGATTGTGTTGGGGATTGGCTCCCTTTGTGACAATCTTTCCAAATATGTGGACTTTTATCTACTGCCCCTAGTTAGACAGACTCTGGCCTTTTTAAAAGATACACAAGAGGTCATTAACATTTTTGAGGGGATAATGTGGGAGCAGGATATGTTTTGGATAACATGCACTGTACACCTGCATCCCTCATGATGCCGGTGTCGGTGTAGTAGAATTGGAACTCGCAAGATCCAACTTTTCAATGATTCATGCCCAATTTTTGGTTGACAGCATTACATTTATACTTACAATTACTTTTCCTTTGAGGATTTTTATTTACAGACTAGAGGGACTGCGATGGGGACAACCTTTGCACCCTCATATGCTAATTTATATATGAATCATTTTGAAAAATTATACATTTGGAGCAATAACTGTTTTGATAAAAACATAGTAAAATACAATCGATTTATCGATGATATTATTATACTGTGGAGGGGCAATGAAACAGATATCCAAGATTTCTATGAATATATAAACAATAATGAAATGAATTTGAGGTTTACAGGCACTCATTCTAACACATCAATTGAGTTTTTAGATCTTATTTTATATAGTGATGATAATAATAAAGTTGCAGTAATTAATTATAGAAAACCTACAGAAAGGAATAGTTTTATTGATTATTCAAGTGCACATAAGAAAAGTTGGAAACAAAATATCCCATATAGCCAGTTTTTGAGAATGCTTAGAAATTGCACACATGAGGAAAACTACTTCAAGGAAGTTGAAATTTTAGAAAACAAATTAATTAGGAAGGGCTACAGAAAAGAACTCCTGGAAGAATCCAAGGATAGAGCATTCCAAAAAAAATAGAGAAGATCTTTTTTTTTTTTTTTATCACTTTATTTACATCCAACAATGAGTACAATTCCATAATCACATGAAAACATAATATTAAAATTTACTAGAACAAAGTAACAACAAGAAAATAATAAGGAAAAGAAGACAGTAACAGTCAATCAAAAATAAAGTATATGTTACATATCATATACCCAATTGGCTGTACTAAGCAGTCTGTCTATCTTTCAATAACTCATTGTTGGAATATGGGTTTTTTTTGTTTTTTTTCCCTTCCCCCTTTCTTTTTTGAACCAAGGCAAAACAACCAAAACTGAGGAAAAAAAAAAAAAAAAACCAGGGGAAGGGGGGGGGAGAAGAAAAGAAGGAGGGGGGAGGTAGGAAATGGACAAGAAGGGAGAAGAGAAGAAAGGAAGGGGAGGAATCCTTAAGTTACTCTAACCCTCCGCAGGTCACCAAATACCTAGTAATACTAATTCCGAGTTCTTAAATGGAGCGATCAAATAATCGATTTCTCTTTCAGGGAAAATCTTAATAAATGGCGCCCATTTATGGAAAAATTTCTTTACATCAAGTTCTTTGTCTATATTAGTGTTTTTTTGTTCTAAGACACATTGTTTCTTTAGGTGATTCCTAATTTCTGAAATGGTTGGTATTGCCCTCTGTTTCCATTTCATACATATCAGATATCTGGTAGCTAAGATAGATAAATTTACTAATTTTTCATTAGGCTGACGTCCCTCTTGAGGTTTTAGACAGAATATAATCTGAAATAATGAGAAGGCTATCAGCTCAATTTTAAGTATATTTTTTAGCCAATACTCCAGCTTACTCCATACATTCCTCAATCTAGGGCAATACCAAAACATGTGTATTAGGTCCACAGCTAAGTAAGAACATTTAGGACATTTATTAAATTCAGGGTTTCGGACTCTGAGGCCTCTTTCCGGAGTGAAGTATGCCCTGTGCAAAAGTTTCAGGTGAGTATCTCGCCAATTAGAAGAAAGAGTTGTTTTTATTACTTTGTTCAGTGAAAGTTGAATAATTTTAGGTTCTATGTTACTATGTGGAATTAAATTATTCCAGATCAAAGCCAGGTTCTCCACTAGCGGGCCAGCCTTACTGAAGCTCAGCATATAATAACACGGAGCGATGGACATAGAGGAATTTTTAGTTATTGTTAACCATGTTTCTAAGGTGCCCAAAGTCCAACTCCAGCCAATCTTCTGTATAAGATCAGCTGTATAATGTCTTATCTGTAGGTATGCGAAAAAATCTTTATTTAGCAAATTAAATTCGTTCTTCAACTCTTCAAAGGATTTGATACACTTTCTGTCCCGATCAATTAGATATATAACTCTATCCAGACCATTGTTCTGCCATCTGTTAAAAACAGTTGAGTCTAAGCCTGGTTGGAAATTCGGGTTTCTGATTATGGGAAAGTATTTTGATGTTTTAGGACATATTGAGAGAAGTTTAGTTAGTCTAGACCATGCTTTGAGCGGATTCAAAATAAATTTAAATTCCTTAATACTTGTTGGGAGATCCCTAGGTTCCAAATGTGCCAGGGCTAATAGTGAATACGGATCGCAAATATTGGACTCAAGATCATTATTTAGAACATAGT
This sequence comes from Bombina bombina, assembly GCF_027579735.1. Taxonomy (NCBI): domain Eukaryota; kingdom Metazoa; phylum Chordata; class Amphibia; order Anura; family Bombinatoridae; genus Bombina; species Bombina bombina. The sequence continues at coordinate 120,666,348 of NC_069509.1, forward strand.
TCTTGTTGTAAAACCAATCTGCTATTATGCGGACTAAGAAGCAAAGATTATAAAATCTTAAATTTGGTAATGCTAAGCCTCCCATCTCTCTTGGTGATGTTAATTTAGAGAGGGCTATCTTAGATCTTTTTCCCTGCCAAATAAATTGTCGAATTGCTGAATTTAACAATCGTATATCTTTCTCAAATAGAATTAATGGGACATTCTGTAAAATGTATAGCAATTTTGGAAGGAGAACCATTTTAAATAGTGCTGTGCGGCCGGATATTGAGAGAGGTAGGCTTTGCCAGGTTTTAAGCCTTCCTTTGATATATGCTAAAATTGGGGTTATGTTTTCTTTATAAAGATCTTTTAAGTTAATTGGGATTTTAATTCCTAAGTATTTCATTGATTCCGTTACTACTTTATAAGATACATTTGCAATACTGGTCCTATTTTTTCTGAGCCAAATTAGTTCAGATTTTATAGTATTTACTTTGTATCCTGAGAATGCCCCATAATGATCAGTAATCTGCTGGAGTTTAGGGATGTTTTCTGCTGTGTTAGAAAGATATATAAGCAGGTCATCCGCATATAATCCAATTTTTATTTCATGGTTTCGAATTTTTATACCTTCCAGCGAGCGCCTAATTTCCATTGCTAAGGGTTCAATGGCCAAATCGAAAAGGAGCGGGGAGAGAGGACAGCCCTGGCGAGTGCCCCTCTTCAATACAATTGGAGGAGAAATATAATTGTTAATAATCAGGCGTGTAGAAGAATGATTGTATAAGTTCTCCACAAACTTAGGAAAATTGCCCTCAATCCCAAACCTTGATAAAGAAAAAATGATATGTTTATGGATTACTAAATCGAAAGCTTTTTCCGCATCAATTGATAAAATGGCCATATCAGGGGAGTCCTCCCTCCCCACCCCTTGAGCAGATGTTCCTTGAATATATTCCATAGTAACCAGCAATTCTCTGATTTTTGCTGAGGAGTTACGATTATTGATAAAGCCGGCTTGGTCCGAATGAATTACCGTAGATAAGATAGACTGAAGCCTTCTTGCTAAAATTGAGGAAAGTATTTTATAGTCTGAATTTAACAATGCAATAGGTCTATAAGACTCTTTACTTGCAGGATCCTTCCCCTCTTTTAAGATCAGAGCGGTAAGTGAAGATGCGAAGGAAGACGAAGTCTGTTTATGATTGATAAAAATATCATTGTAAAGATTGCCCAGGTAGGGAGCTATCTCTGATGATAAGATTTTGTAAAACTCGTTAGGCAATCCATCCGGGCCAGCCGCCTTATTTAGAGGAAGTTTGGTAATTATTATTCTAATTTCTTCCTGTGTAATAGGTCCATTGAGTCCGGCAATCTCCTCAGGGGTAGCCGTGGGAAAAATAATTTTATTACAAAATTTAATCGCTTTATCTATATCGAACTCCTTACTAGTGTAGAGTTGTTGGAAATACTGATGGAACACACTTGAGATTTCTTCCGATTTAGTTAAAAGCTTCCCATTCTGCTGGATTTTATCAATATTAGGTTTTTTATTCTCATTCTTAATTAGTTTAGTTAACATTTTGCCAGACTTATTGCCAAATTTGTGCAGTTTGGCTTGCAGTCTAAGCTCGCTATATGTTTCCTGCGTTAAGCAAAAAGTATCTCTCGCTGCCTTAGCTCGCATGTATCTTGCCCAATTGAGGGGCGTTCTTTCCAGTAAATAAAGATTATAGGAATTAATCAATGAATTGCACACTTCCTTTTCTCTTGCCTTTCTTCTCTTATTTTGAATCGCGGAATATGCCATAATTTCCCCTCTGAGGACTGCCTTAGCAGTTTCCCAGAAGATATCTGTATGTTCCACATAATTACTATTAAATTGAGCATATTCCTTGAATTTGTTCCTGAGCCATTCTTTGAACTTTAACTCAGAGTAGAAATAGTAAGGAAAAAAAAATCGCAGGGTCTTTGATCTAGATTGAGTAAAATTAAATTCAAGAGTGATGGGCCCGTGGTCCGAGAGAAAAATAGGCATTATCTCAGCTTTAACCATTGTAGAGCTTAAATGATCCCCAATTAAAAACAAGTCGATCCTAGATAATGTTTTGTGGGCCTTAGATAGACAAGTGAAATCCTGAATATCAGGATTCTGATATCTCCAGATGTCACGCACCGAGAGGATCTGTTTAATGTTATTAATTATTTTAGAGTCAAGATTATCTTTTTTCTGTTTCAGAAGCTTATTATTTCTTCTGAGTCTATCTATGGGACATTGGGGGGCCATATTAAAATCCCCCCCCCCCCAAAATTAAATGTCCTTCGGTACTTAGAAGGAGCTTTGCTTGTAGTACGTCCCAAAATTCAGGATCGTTTTTATTTGGACCATAGACATTGCAGATTGTGTATTTTGTCTGACCTATTTTCAATTTAACCAGGACATACCTCCCCCCGGGGTCAGCCTCAGAGTCTAGAATCTCCACTTGAAGTCTTTTTCCTATAAGTATTGCAACTCCCCTTTTCTTCCCTACACTCGGGGCTACAAGAACTTCTTTTACCCAGGATGATTTCAATTTTAATGATTCCTCTAAATTTAAATGAGTTTCCTGTATTAAACCAATATCGGTCTGGGCTTTCCGTAGATGTGATAGAATTGCTTTACGTTTAATAGGAGAAGAAATTCCCCCCACATTCCATGATACAATTTTAAATTTTTCAGATTTATATGTCATATTTCTCTAAAATGTAAAGGGAAAAGAAAGAGAATTAGAAAAGTGTAGGGGGGGGGGGAAGCCAGGAAGATATTGGAGGGAGGGCAGGAGAGGGGAGAAAAAAAAAAAAAACAAAACAAAAAAAAAGGAGAAAAAAAAAAAAAATCCCCACAGGGAAGGGGGAGGGAGGGGGTTCCACTTTCCCCCATAACTGCCATCGTCATACATTTGTCTTCATAATTGACGCAATAAGAAAGAAACAAAAATACAAGATAGATCCACATAATTAAAGCCATTAGCCATAAAATTATCATCTATGTTTATGTATCTAGAGTCTTATAAAGATTTTCAGCAATTTGGACATCTTCAGTAATATGTGTTATTCCATTTAGTACCACTTTCAGTTTTGAGGGATAGATCAGAACCGCCCTATACTCTTGTTGTATGAATTTGGAGCAAATCGGGGCTAATTTCCGTCTCTTTAAGGCAGTATCCGCCGAAAAGTCCTGAAAAATCATAATTTTATTACCCTCTATCATGATTGGCTGGTTCTTTCGAGAGTACTGTAACAGTAGTTCCTTATCCTTATAATTAAGTAGCCTAGCAATTACTGGTCGATTTCTGCTGCTACTGTTACCCTCTAGACGTGGGGGGCCTATCCTATGGGCTCTCTCAACTATAATCGGAGGGTATGTGGAAGGGATTTTTAACGCTTTAGTGAGAGTGTCGGATATAAAAATGTCAAGCTTTTCAAATTGTTTACTTTCAGGGAGGCCAATTATTCTTAAATTATTCCGTCTTGAACGGTTTTCAAGGTCCTCTAGCCTGTCCATGATTTTTTGTACCCTTTTTGCTGAGATCTCAATCTTAGTGCTATGTGTACCTGCTTGATCTTCTAGGTCCGAGACCCTCTGTTCTACTTCTTGCAGTCTATTTGAAAACTGCCTCACCTCTTGAGTTAAAGAGGAAATATCATGTTTAATGTCAGTTTTAAGTGTTTCAAATTTAGGGGCTAATGCCTCCGCAATATTGGTCACTAATGTCTGCATATTAAGATTTTCTGGTATTGTTGGTACTTGTTCAACGACTGGTTCTAATGTATTCTTGAGTTTCCTATCTCTGTGCCTGCCTGTCATATTTGGAGAAGGATTTTTTTGGCGAGTTTGAAAGGTATTTATCCATGTACCGCGTGGATGTGAATTACAAAAGTGCCGCAAGAAAGGGAAGAGAAAAAAAAAAAAAAAGGAGGGGGGGAATTTGTGTGTGATATAAGTGGTGATATGTTTATACAATTAAGAAAAAGTGAGTTTGTGCCAGTGAGAAGAGGTGAAAGCCTAGTGTCTAGGGGCTACAGGAGCCCAGGGGATAAAAAGTAAAAAAATTCAAAATTAATGTGTTTTCTAGTGAGTGAAGGGTAGTAAACCAATTAGATAGTGTATGCGAGAAAAATAGAAATTTATTGTGAGTGGTGATAAAGTGAGATTATTGCGGTAACAAGGAGATATTCCTCCCAACTCCTTGAGTTTAAACTAGACTTCCTCCCAATTTATTTTGCGTTAAAATTCATCCTCTATTGAAGTTTTCTAATTGTCTGAGTTTTATACCTGGGTCAATTATTTATTTTATTTTTAAGAGTAGGCAAAACTATAAGATATTATCTTTCATCCATTGAAGACTAGATATTTCTATTCTTAAGGATTTAGCAGAAAAGCTGTATTTTCATTAATGAGTGACCTTTCAGACATTAAAGTTTCTGCCTGAGCCAGCCTTATTATAAGTCTCACTTTTGTATTTTCTTCCCCTTTCTCCTTTATTATTACAACAAAGTGAAGAATTAAAGCTTGATATGTGTTAGTATGAAATTGTATGCAAATGCAGAGCTTAAAGAAATAAGTCAAAAAACAGATAACACCAGTAGATACAGAGAGTTGTATAACTCAAATAGCAGCAGAGCAGTATAGACTTTTCCCACCTGTTCATAACATTTTATAGGCAAACTACGTTTGTAAGTGTGGGAAATAAAGGTATGTAGATTCAGCTCAGGTCCCTTCAATAATCTTATATGTATATGATGCCCTCTCTCCTCTCTTTTCAGAGTGAAAGAAAGAAAAAACTCCAATAAATTGAGTAAATCACTTAAGCGTGAGTGCTCAGAGCTTTGATATCTAAGTGTGCTTCCTTTATAGTAAGGATTCTTGTAAAGTGTAAGGATTTTAATATTAATAATGGAGAGCCATAACCGGTTAGAGTTTAGCCCCCAGTACTAGTAGTTATTATTGCTGTTTTTAAATCACTTTAGCAATTTACTTTACTAAATCAGTAAACAAGAGTACATAAAATACTAAGCAAAAGAGAACTTAAGCTTAAAATACCATTTGTAATTTAGTTAAACCAAAAAAAAAAAAGAGAAGCTCTTTGAGTAGATGTCCCTCTGAATCGTGAGTCCTTTAGCATTTCAAGGATAGGAAGAGGGCTTAATTTGTCTCAGGTCCCAATTTTTCACTATATGTCCCTTGAGAAAAGCAGCCTGAATGTTGTACTACAGCTTTATTTCACTCTCCACTGTATTCGTTTAGTAAGGAAAAAAGGGGAGATATTCAGCCAAGGGGAAAAAAACAGAGAAAGTCTTTTCCTCCCTTTCCCCTCTTCTTCCTCACTATCCTTCTCCCTTACTTCTATATGTCCCAGTCTAGAATTATGTGGGCTGAAGAGTAATTACTTCTCAATTATTTTTGTTTCTCCTCTGTTTCCAGTCTAAAATCAACTCTCCTTGTTCCGCTTATTTTCGTTTTTAGGAATGCGATACTTTTCTTCCTCAACCTGTCTATTTGTCCCAAGTGTCCTCTTTTCAATTGAGGTATCGAGACCTCTACCCAAAAAGACTCACCTTCTCCTCCGCTACCCGATCTTCCTTCTGTCTGAAAGTGCCTGGTGGGCCAAGGCGAGTGCCGTAACTCCGGCGGAGAGAGAGCCTTGAATAGGTCGCCTGTCAGAGAGTTCGGTGTCTGAAGATTCTTTGGACGACAGGCGAATCCCTCGCCCCCTCTCACGCAGCACCGGTGGGAGAGGGGGGGGGGGAAAGTACAAACAGGAGACCCTCTGTAACAAGTTTCCAGATCACACTGCTCGCGGCGTCCAGCAGGATTCTCAGTGTCTCCTCCCACGCAGCATCGGTGGGGGGGGAGAGAGCGTGAGCACAGTTGATCCCGTGGGAGCAGCGGTATCTTTTCCGGCAGTCTCTCTCTTCTTCCCGGAGTCCAGGTAAGTATATCCAGTACAATTTTGATCACGAAGCGGGAGCGGAGGAACAGGGAGTTTCAGATTGCGGCCAGTTATAATAGCACAATATAGCTTAGACTGGAGCCAGGAGGATTTCAAGCGTATAAGTCCATTATTCTCGGTATGTTTCTTATTTTTTTCATAGCAACCCCAAGGGGAGTATGACTACTTATAATGATATTGAAAGTTTGTTTAATATAGTCTGAGAGCAAGTTATGGGTTCTTTTCTGCAGCTAAGCAGTGGGTTGAATTTCCACTGCACGGCACCAGGGAAGTTGTCTCAAAGTGTCCAGGTAGCAGCCCCAGGTAGTGGGGAGGCGCGAAATTCCTACCGCCAGGTGCTGTAGGACTGGAGGGGAGAGCTCAGCAATCAGAACCTTGCTCCTCCTCCACCAGGTGCCAGAGAAGATCTTTTATCTGTAAAAAAAACATGTAATAAAGAATAGAAATAAGCACCTATTAGATTTATTTCTACATATTAAAAGTATCCTAAAAAAAACTGGCCGATTTTAAAGGCAGATCCAATTTTAGGTAGTCAGTTAGGGGACCAACCCGAGATTATTTTAAAAAAAGGCAAGAATCTAAAGAACATCTTGGCTCCAAGCAAGCTAAGAAATTGGATAGATAATGGGGGAAAGGACTCACAAAATTCATACTGGTTATCTGGAACCAAGGGCACTTTCAAATGTGGAAAATCTCAATGCTTAATGTGTAAACATATTAATAACAAATCAAAATTCCACAATTCTGATTATTCCCAGGAATTTAACATAAACATTAGGAGTAATTGTAACTCTATTTATGTAGTGTACCTCTTGGAGTGTGGGTGTGGACTATTTTATGTAGGCCGCACCAAAAGAAAAATTAAAAGAAGATTCTATGAGCATGTGTACAACATCAAAGAAAAAATAAATAACACAGTGTACCCAGACATGTATACATCGGCTGAGTAAGAAAGAACCTAGCATCACTAGAGCTGCATCACAAGGATTGCACACATCGTACAGAGATGTCATCACCCAGTGACTGGGATCTACACGCTGGGACTGCACGTCATTTGGGGTTTCAGATTCAGCATGCATGCCAGAAGGAGGAACGCTGCAATAGAAGAGATCCAAGAATCTGATACTTACAACCCCAAAAGCAGACTCTATCTGGAACAAAGTGGGAGAGGTACTGTACCGGTATAAACCTGACAAGGGTTAACATATCCTCCCTGCATTTTACCTCTGCCACATTCATTAGGACGTACAGGGAGCTGTTTGTGACTGAGTTACAACAGTCATAGCTTGTATATTGCGGAGAAATATTTGTATTTTTACCTATTTATATATGCACATCAACTGTTCAATAATTTTATCATTATCTATATTATCTTCTGTAAGGATTTACTAGTGTGGATTGTGTATTTATATATTAGTTGGATCACCTATATCATGACCTATTAGAAAAGGAAGTCCATTACCCATTTCCTTACTGATCCAATTTTTGGTAACTTTTTCGTTTGTATATATGTTAGATAAAGTGTTATTCTCCTTTTAAATTAATAAGTTATAAAGCACCCTGTGAGGTGCAATGAAAGCTGAAAATAAGATGTTATTTATACTATGGAAAGAAAAGAGAGAAAGGAAGAAAAGCATTCCACACCTTTTGATACATGCTCTTTGTAACAGGCTATCAGGTTTGAATCAAAGGTTAGACATTCAATCACCAAGCTATTAAATTTAGAGATTTGAGAACTTAATGGAAGACGGGACCTTGAGAGGAGAAGGTCCTTCCTAAGAGGAAGACACCAAGGCTGGCTGGAGGACATGGATTAGATCTTCACACCAAGTCCTGCAAGGGCCATGCTGGAGCAAATCCATATTATAGAGAACCTTACTTGTTTTTACCCTGGATAGTAACAGAAAAGTAGGAAAGATGAAAAGCAGTTTGGATGACCAGGGAATCCCTAGAGCATCTATTAGAGTAACCAATGGATCCTGAGTTCTTGCACAATACTGGGGTAGCTTGTGATTCAAGTGTGAGGCCATGAAGTCTATGTCTGACCAGCCCCAACGACTCACAATATGGTTGAATACCTTATGATTCAGGGACTGTTACCCAGGTTGAAGGTATTGACAACTGAAAGACCACCCGAAATGTGGATTGGGAAAATCATGCAATTATGGTGTTCTGCCCAAGTCAGAATGGGAACAACTTATTTCATCACTAAGGCGCTTTGAGTAACTGTCTTGGTGAATGATGTAAGCCACCACAGTGACATTGACTGATTGATCAGAAGTTACTTAATAAGGGCCAACTCTGGAAAGCCCTAAAGATTGTGTGGGAGTTTGATGTTAATTGGTAACCTTGCCTCCTGAAGAGACCAAACTCCCTGCACTCCCAGAGAACCCAAGACTTGCACTCCTACCCAACCCAAACAAAATCTTTCCCTGGGAAAGAAAGAGAAAGTCTGCTTTTTGATACCATATCAGCTAACCATGACTTGAGCCACAAAGCTCTTCTAGCCAGAGAAGTCATAGGAGCACTTCTTCACATTAATGTAAGATTTTCTACTGCTGCATCACAAATGAAAATGTTTGCAGTCTTCACCACCCTCAAGCAATCCTGAATTTAATTAAGGGAGGACTTATTTGGGGGGAAAAAGCCGAGTAATGTCACAATAGTTTGCAGTAGAGGCAGGAAATGCATGGCTAATCTGATAGCTAAATGAAACATACAGCCTGCCAGATGAAATGATCATCTGTGAAGGCTTCAAGGCATTCTGTCCACTGGATCTTTGAAAGAGGTGTTGTCTTCTAATTAAATGGTAGTCCACCTAGTCAGAGCAGAGATAGCAGCATCCAAATTTGGAATAGTCTCCCATACCTCCAGTTTGTCATAGGAAAATGAAACATCTTTAATTTGGCCGAGGGAACAAAAAGGGAATGTCGGATTTGTTCCATTCCTTGGTGATTAGGTCAGAAACTGAATAAGGAACAGGGAAGGTAGATGTCTTTTTATGGAGCTTCCTTAACCCTTTGGCTGCTAAGCCATTTTCCCACCTGTGTGCTAAGCTGGTTTTGAGCTTTATGTTGCAGTTCACGTTTAAATACTTTTAGAAGTAAAGTTTGTGTGAATAAACTATGCAAACTATATATTGTTTTTTTTTCAGCAGACCCAGCGGATTCAAAATATACTTATACTATATATCACTATATTACTATACCATTAATATATATGTAAGTATCATCAGGTTTAATAAATAGCGCGTAAAATGTGAAAAAAAAATGTATTTTTTTATTCCTGACTCAATAAATAATAGTATGTAATTTTATTTTCTAAGCTCTATCATCAAAACCTGTGTGGATAAATATTTGTAGTAACCTGAAATAAGCAGAAATTAAGAACATTCACTGTTTTTTACCCACTGTTTTATTGCAGGAATGTCAATTTGAGAAATTATCAAAAACAGCATCTTAGAATTTACTGTACTGTTTTCAGCAATTAAACAGTTCTAGCCACCTGATAAATTATCAGCACACATTGCAGAAAGTACAACCCCTTGGTGCATCAAATGAGGGGCTATAAAGTATTTCTAGCATGAATTTGGGGTGTGCACAGAAATTCATGGAATAAGTTGCATTGCTTAAAAAACATAAAATTCTAAGCAATGAGACATATTCCACTTATTATTACATTGTCTATTTTTGTGCTAGCAATACATGTAACCCCTCATTTGATGCGTTCAAGGGGTGTTTTTTCCAAAAATGTGTACATTATTTAATGTATCTTAGTTTCCCAGGTTTCTACAGCTGTCTGATTGCAGACAATAACCCATAGAATTTGAAATGCTATTTTTTTTTTTAGACGATTTCAAGATTGCCATGTCTGCAAATAAACAGTTCTAGCCACATGGAAAATTAAAATATGGTACACAAAGCACACATTTGTAGAAAGTGCAACTCTTTGGTGCATCAGATGAGTGGCTACATGTATCTCTTGCAGATAATTGAGGTGCGAAACAATTAATGGAATATGGTGCTTTTCATAAAAATATTTTATTTTTAGCAAATAGCCATATTCCATTTATTATTACATTGTCTATTTTTGTGCTAGCAATACTTGTAGCCCCCACCCAATTTAATGCGCCAAAGGGTGTACTTTCGAAAAATGTGTACTTTATTTTAATGTATCTAATTTTCTCAGGTGGCTACAGCTGTTCTGATTGCAGACATAACCCCGTAAAGTTGAAAGACTATTTTTTTTTAATTCTCTTTACAAAATAAAGATATTTTTAAAGGAATTATGTCGCTAGAAAATATGTAATTTTTATTGCAAAATATAAGCTTCTTTGCAAAAAAAATACAGAAGTTTTGAAAGATGGAGAGAGCTGCGTAACGAGGGTGTATTAACTCATCTTCCACGCACGCTAAAAGGCTAATTATAAAAATATTATTTTTTTAATAACATTCCTCTACCATTTATTAATTTGTAACCACATTATCCAGGTGATCAACAATATAATATATGTCCGTACGTGTAAAAAGGAATGCAAAATTTAGCTAGGTTATCACTGTGGTAACGCGAGTTACCACGGTGATCATTTAGCGATAATACTGAAACGGATATATATTTTTCAAAAATAAACAACTTATTTTTAGAGTCTCTAGTAGGGATGGGCGAATGTTTCTAAAAATTTGAAATTTAAAACGAATTTTGATACATTTGTTCGTTTCGAATTTCGAATGTTTAAACAACATTCTATTTTCGAATTTTCGTTTTCAAATTTTCAATAAAATTCGAAAATATTCGTTCGAATAATAGAATGTTTAGCTATAATTCATTCAATTTTGAAATGTAATATTTGAATTTGAATGTCACATTCAAATTCGAATGTGACATTCAAATTCAAAATAGTATTTCTAGTCTAATACTTTGTTTTAAATGTAATATTCGATTCAAATGTGATATTCTATTCGAATGCGACATTCAAATTCAAATAGTATTTCTAGTCTACAATTGTGTTTTCTAAATGTAATATTCGAATGTGATACTTCGATTTGAATGTGATATTCGATTCGAATGTGACATTGAATTCGAAATATTGTTTCTAGTCTACAATTGTGTTTTATAAATGTAATATTCAAATTCGAATGTGACATTCAAATTCGAAGTGTGACATTCAAAAACTGTAAATAACATTTGAAAATCTAATTTTTAAGAATATTCGTTCTTATCAACATTCTATTATGCAAATCGAATTTCTACAATAACATTCGTTCTAACATTCGAATATAAACACATTCGCCAATCCCTAGTCTCTAGGCAATTTTGATCTTTATGTATGTGCCTTTAGAGACCACCAAATCCTTTTTTTTTAACTTTATTTAAAAGGGTTTTTTTTTACTTTTTTATTTTTTACTATACACATTAAAGGTTACGATTACCTTTCCAATGGTGGGTCTTGGGGGTCTGTAGATGCTTAGATACTGAGATACAATTGTCAGTTTTAAATAAAGTTGAGCAGTGATGTCATTGCGCAAAAACGTGAAGCCCCCGGCGACGACTCTTACTATACAGGCCAGATCGCCGGGTGGGAGTAGATGGAGGTCCCCAGAACTCCACGAGGTGGGGGAGTGCTTAGTAAATGTAGTGGAGAAGGCGAGCGCCAAAAAGAGGGCTGAGGTGACGATGTGTTAGATTAAGAAGAAAAAAATGGGGTTTATTTAGCTAAAAAAGCTAGGAAATGATGATACCAATCTAATTTATGTTTTATACAATCTATTTTATTTAAAAATTCTTATAACACATAAAAACAACAGCAAATGCTTATCCTAATTAATAAAGGGGACGTCTCCCTTATACAACACTTATAAAAACAGACTAGAACCATATAATCCTAGAATTCCAGGTATAGAGGAATTAATTCTATAGATAACATATGGCAAGCAACAAATTTCTAAGATAAATGGGAATTGAATTTTTAAAAGGCACAAATGTATCAGTCCTAACGCTTCTACAGTTCATTCTTTAACAAATACAGTTAAAAGTTACACAGTTACTTTCCTTGGACATATAATTGGGCTCAGGTGGGCTCGGATAGTTAAAAAGGCAAAAAACTGGCCAATATTCTGATTTAGGTGCCAAAGCAATCGTGGTTAATAGGAAATGGTTATTTAAACAGATGAATACCTTGATGTCTTTAAAGTTCAGTTGGCGTGTTTTAAAAAACGTAGTGCAAATTAGTGTAGAGGTACCTTAATCTGTCCTGGTTGCAACCGCTATTCTTCACTGTGAGGGATTCACAGACTGTTTGTTCCTGGTGCTTCTGATAAGTCACCTGACTTCTCTTTGATTCAGAGGTCAGGGGTGATGATCCGTTCTGGTGATGTAGTTATCCTTTTTTTTTGTTTTCCTTTCTTCTTATAGCCCAAATATTGTTTTCATCTGGGTTCCCTCAGACTTCTTAAGGTTTGAAGAAATCTTTGGTCAGTGTTTAGCAGTAACACCGTATTCCCTGAAGTTTACCAAAAGGTAGATTTTAACTTGCAGGGTCAGAAGAAAAGTTTAAGTTTGCAGGGTCACACAGCTTTGTTGACAGTAGTAAATGAAGTTTAGTAGAGTGTAGCAGGTCCCATTCAACGCGTTTCACCCTTCTGGGCTTTGATCACCAGAACAGGATCATCACCCCTGACCTCTGAATCAAAGAGAAGGTCAGGTGACTTATCAGAAGCACCAGGAAGCAAACAGTCTGTGAATCCCTCACAGTGAAGAATATCAGCGGTTGCAACCAGGACAGATTAAGGTACCTCTACACTAATTTGCACTACGTTTTTTAAAACACGCAAACTGAACTTTAAAGACATCAAGGTATTCATCTGTTAAATTAACCATTTCCATTAACCACGATTGCTTTGGCACCTAAATCAGAATATTGGCTGTTTTTTGCCTTTTTAACTATCCAGCACACCTGAGCCAATTATATGTCCAAGGAAAGTAACTGTGTAACTTTATAACTGTATTTGTTACTGAAGAAACTGTAAAGCTATTAGGACTGATACATATGTGCCTTTTAAATATTCAATTCACCATTTATCTTAGAAATGTGTTGCTTGCCATATGTTATTCTATAGAATTAATTCCTTTATACTGGAATTCTAGGATTATATGGTTCTAGTCTGTTTTTATAAGTGTTGTATAAGGGAGACGTCCATTTATTAATTAGGATAAGCATTTGCTTTTGTTTTTATGTGTTATAAGAATTTTTAAATAAAATAGATTGATATAAAACATAAATTAGATTGGTATAATCATTTCCCTAGCTTTTTTTAGCGCTGCTAAATAAACCCCATTTTTTCTTCTTAGTCCACCATTTAGTTCTCTTTGAGGGAAGAACTTTTTTAGCAGCAGTAATCCACCTTTAGGCGCTCCTATCACACTACACATAAATACTATGTGTTAGATTAAACACATATATTAGTGTAGGATATACATATATATAAGGGTTTAATACATATCAAAGAAAATACAATAGAAATCATGGATCCATGTAACAATATATATAAAAACAAAATAAAAACAGATAAAACAAATGGTATATAAGTCTTGAATAGTTGCTGTTCCTATGACGGGAACAACAATAGCATGCAGAAGGTCAATTTAACAGTCCTGAAAGATCATATCCTATATATTCGTGGATTGTCTGAGATAAAAAAATTATGTGACAATTGATGAGACAAGTGATGGAAAACTGTGAGAGAAAAACTGTGATAAAAATTTGTCGAAAATTGAGAAAAAAAGCAAAATATCAATAAAAAAAATTTCAATAAAAAATGTGTCAATAAAAAATATATATCCACAAAGGGATATAAAATGTGATGGAGTCAATGTGGAAAAAAAGCTGTAAAACTGGTGAAGTGATGTAGTGGTAGATTATTTAATCCATACAAATTAGTGACAGTCTCCAAAAATATGTTCAAAAAAGTCCTAAAAAAAAAAAAAAGAAATAAACAATACTGCAAAATATGTTCCCAAAATGGAATCAGATATAGGTAATACACTTACTTTGGTTAAGTTGACGCGTTTCGGCCTCTTTCTAGCCTTTAACAAGACTGGGGGAGTGCTAGTTACAGCTCTGAGCAGTCGTTTAGCACCTGAAAGGGAAACTTTGCGATGTCTCAGAGCCGTCAGCACTCAAGAGGTTAAAGAACTTATCAATCTTTTTAATAGATTGATTTGTCTGTAGTCAGAGGATCCTCAACCCCCAAAGCTATTGCAACTTCCAACAAGAGAGCATGTATGTACTCCAATCTGAAACATAAGGGCATTTCTATTTAATCAGTAGGGGGGGGGGGGTCCTGGGTTACTGAATAAGCAGAGGAGGTTTCTGATTCCATTGTACTCCTGGATTGTATAGGGTTCCTAGATGGTTGGCTCCTTAGGGATGTCCCTGATGAGCCTAGGGCCTGATAAGCTTTCTATTCTGCCCTTTGAATGCATTTAAACTTAACTACTGGAGGTACGAAAGCCATTAGTTAAGAAATTTCAGAGTAAATATATTGCTTTAAGCTAGAGGACAGATCAGTAGAGCTGTCCTTGGGATTGCCCTGGTGGGTAATAAATCCATGAGCACTCGGCTGCAAATGATACAAGGCATGACCCTGTTAAGCATTATACATAGTCTTAGCTCATAAGTGGCATAACTTAGTGGGGAATACAATTACAAATGAAAAGGGCGCTGTACAGCAGACAGTTTAAATTTAAAAGGATATACCTGTAAATCAGTGAATCGCAATATTGCATATAAATTTAAATATTTAATAAAAACAATATATAAAATAGCAACACCAATATACTCAAAAATGAATCATGGGATGTCTCCCTTAAATTCGCTAGCATAAAATACCAAAGAGTTAAAAATACCACCTTATCCAAAAGTTAAAAAGCCATCTTATCCAGATAAGTCTTTATCAAAAGATATTTCAGACAATACGACTGAATTTGCCAAAAACTTAATTGCACAGTTCCAATAATTTCCAACCAGCTGTATACTGGATTATGAGAACAGAGCCACATCGGCTAAAACTGGGAAATATAAACCGCTTCAACGTTACCTCACCACGGTATGTGATATACACGTCAAGACTGCAAACCCTCCTTGGAAGGAAAAAAACGAGCAGCTCCTCACAGTGTTTTTGCTCTTTGAGTAGGGATTTCCTGCTGCCTCCGTTTGAGTCACCTGCATGTGTGATTGGTAATGCGGTCGACCATCTGACCTGTAGATGTCCTCTGATTGGCCCAAAGTCGCTCTTTCAGTTTAAGGCTTCTCTTTCAATATCGTCACAGGCTTTCAAAGTATCACAGTGGCACCCCACAGTCCTCTTTAAAACTCTATAGCCGAGTGGGGACACACACCAACATATCCTTACAAAGCAAACATTGTCGTGAAGGTGTTAAATTATTAGTAGCTCACCCTTCCAATGCATCAACATGAGGTCCCAAAACATGAAATGCCCCAGTTTGCTCCATAACATATAGGAAGGATAGGAAAATATCTACAGGTAGATAGCTGCACAGAAATACAGTATAACAGGCACAGAAAGAGTTAAGCCCCTAAAGGAAAAACTGTATAAATTGCACAAGGTAAAACTGAAATCCCTATAAGAGATTGAAAACAATGAACACAGTCTCCTTAATAAAAAATATGCATTTTAAATTGCAAAATAAAATTACATCTTAATAAAATAGAGGGTTTAAATTTATATAAATATTTATCTAAGCTCAGTAATTAAAAAGGGTGCTCATCACTTCAAATGTCCAGGAGAATATTAGCTGCATGTCAGCAAGCAAGATGGCCACCAATCAGTAAGGGGAAGGAAAATAAAGGTGCACTAATTTTGTACCAAAAATTACCCCCTGGGGTCTGCAGAACTCAAATTGCCCAAAAAGTTAAAATCCGCTTCCAAAGGGTGAAAACACTGCTAATCATTTGATAGAGTCTGCAAGAGCCAGAGCTCCAGTGTGCTCTATAGCTGACAACAGTAAATTTAATGAGGACAGTATCTCAATGTTTACATTTTGTGTTCTGAGGAAGGGGATACTTTGTCCCCGAAATGTCACTTTTCACAGTAAATAGATTGTTTCAAAAAAGTGTATAAATTAGAATCTAGGGAGCGCCTCACAGTGGGCGGGATATATATGCACACAAAACGTTGATAAGATTTGTGAGAGAATGTACAGATTTATTCATACAAACACGATAAAAACAGTAAAAATTATTATGAAGTTGCAATCAAATTGAGTTGAAATTACTCAACTATTAGATGCATATCCTCTCATACATTAACTTATATGGTATCAGATAGAGTGGTGATACAAAAGTGTATAAAATAAAAAATAAAAGAATAAAAAAGAAATCGTTCATGGATCCATGAGTACAATATAAAATATGAGTAAAACCATATAGCAGGTACAGAAATGCAATCTTAAAAATTAAACACTAAAAAAAATTAAAAAAAACAGAATTTATGTTTACCTGATAAATTACTTTCTCCAACGGTGTGTCCGGTCCACGGCGTCATCCTTACTTGTGGGATATTCTCTTCCCCAACAGGAAATGGCAAAGAGCCCAGCAAAGCTGGTCACATGATCCCTCCTAGGCTCCGCCTACCCCAGTCATTCGACCGACGTTAAGGAGGAAAATTTGCATAGGAGAAACCATATGGTACCAGTGGTGACTGTAGTTAAAGAAAATAAATTATCAGACCTGATTAAAAAAACCAGGGCGGGCCGTGGACCGGACACACCGTTGGAGAAAGTAATTTATCAGGTAAACATAAATTCTGTTTTCTCCAACATAGGTGTGTCCGGTCCACGGCGTCATCCTTACTTGTGGGAACCAATACCAAAGCTTTAGGGACACGGATGAAGGGAGGGAGCAAATCAGGTCACCTAAATGGAAGGCACCACGGTTTGCAAAACCTTTCTCCCAAAAATAGCCTCAGAAGAAGCAAAAGTATCAAACTTGTAAAAATTTGGTAAAAGTGTGCAGTGAAGACAAGTCGCTGCCCTACATATCTGATCAACAGAAGCCTCGTTCTTGAAGGCCCATGTGGAAGCCACAGCCCTAGTGGAATGAGCTGTGATTCTTTCGGGAGGCTGCCGTCCGGCAGTCTCGTAAGCCAATCTGATTGATGCTTTTAATCCAAAAAGAGAGAGAGGTAGAAGTTGCTTTTTGACCTCTCCTTTTACCAGAATAAACAACAAACAAGGAAGATGTTTGTCTAAAATCCTTTGTAGCATCTAAATAGAATTTTAGAGCGCGAACAACATCCAAATTGTGCAAGAAACGTTCCTTCTTTGAAACTGGTTTCGGACACAGAGAAGGTACGATAATCTCCTGGTTAATGTTTTTGTTAGAAACAACTTTTGGAAGAAAACCAGGTTTAGTACGTAAAACCACCTTATCTGCATGGAACACCAGATAAGGAGGAGAACACTGCCAGAGCAGATAATTCTGAAACTCTTCTAGCAGAAGAAATTGCAACTAAAAACAAAACTTTCCAAGATAATAACTTAATATCAACGGAATGTAAGGGTTCAAACGGAACCCCCTGAAGAACTGAAAGAACTAAATTGAGACTCCAAGGAGGAGTCAAAGGTTTGTAAACAGGCTTAATTCTAACCAGAAGCCTGAACAAAGGCTTGAACATCTGGCACAGCTGCCAGCTTTTTGTGAAGTAACACAGACAAGGCAGAAATCTGTCCCTTCAGGGATCTTGCAGATAATCCTTTTTCCAATCCTTCTGAAGGAAGGATAGAATCTTAGGAATCTTAACCTTATCCCAAGGGAATCCTTTAGATTCACACCAACAGATATATTTTTTCCAAATTTTGTGGTAAATCTTTCTAGTTACAGGCTTTCTGGCCTGAACAAGAGTATCGATAACAGAATCTGAGAACCCTCGCTATCGATAAGATCAAGCGTTCAATCTCCAAGCAGTCAGCTGGAGTGAAACCAGGTTCGGATGATCGAACGGACCCTGAACAAGAAGGTCTCGTCTCAAAGGTAGCTTCCAAGGTGGAGCCGATGACATATTCACCAGATCTGCATACCAAGTCCTGCGTGGCCACGCAGGAGCTATCAAGATCACCGACGCCCTCTCCTGATTGATCCTGGCTACCAGCCTGGGGATGAGAGGAAACGGCGGGAACACATAAGCTAGTTTGAAGGTCCAAGGTGCTACTAGTGCATCCACTAGAGCCGCCTTGGGATCCCTGGATCTGGACCCGTAGCAAGGAACTTTGAAGTTCTGACGAGAGGCCATCAGATCCATGTCTGGAATGCCCCACAGCTGAGTGACTTGGGCAAAGATTTCCGGATGGAGTTCCCACTCCCCCGGATGCAATGTCTGACGACTCAGAAAATCCGCTTCCCAATTTCTCCACTCCTGGGATGTGGATAGCGGACAGGTGGCAGGAGTGAGGACTCCGCCCATAGAATGATTTTGGTCACTTCTTCCATCGCTAGGGAACTCCTTGTTCCCCCCTGATGGTTGATGTACGCAACAGTTGTCATGTTGTCTGATTGAAACCGTATGACTTGGCCCTCGCTAGCTGAGGCCAAGCCTTGAGAGCATTGAATATCGCTCTCAGTTCCAGAATATTTATCGGTAGAAGAGATTCTTCCCGAGACCAAAGACCCTGAGCTTTCAGGGATCCCCAGACCGCGCCCCAGCCCATCAGACTGGCGTCGGTCGTGACAATGACCCACTCTGGTCTGCGGAATGTCATCCCTTGTGACAGGTTGTCCAGGGACAGCCACCAACGGAGCGAGTCTCTGGTCCTCTGATTTACTTGTATCTTCGGAGACAAGTCTGTATAATCCCCCATTCCACTGACTGAGCATGCACAGTTGTAATGGTCTTAGATGAATGCGCGCAAAAGGAACTATGTCCATTGCCGCTACCATCAACCCCGATCACTTCCATGCACTGAGCTATGGAAGGAAGAGGAACGGAATGAAGTATCCGACAAGAATCTAGAAGCTTTGTTTTTCTGGCCTCTGTCAGAAATATCCTCATTTCTAAGGAGTCTATTATTGTTCCAAGAAGGGAACCCTTGTTGACGGAGATAGAGAACTCTTTTCCACGTTCCACTTTCCATCCGTGAGATCTGAGAAAGGCCAGGACTATGTCCGTGTGAGCCTTTGCTTGAGGAAGGGACGACGCTTGAATCAGAATGTCGTCCAAGTAAGGTACTACAGCAATGCCCCTTGGTCTTAGCACAGCTAAGAGGGACCCTAGTACCTTTGTGAAAATCCTTGGAGCAGTGGCTAATCCGAAAGGAAGCGCCACGAACTGGTAATGCTTGTCTCAGGAATGCGAACCTTAGGAACCGATGATGTTCCTTGTGGATAGGAATATGTAGATACGCATCCTTTAAATCCACCGTGGTCATGAATTGACCTTCCTGGATGGAAGGAAGAATAGTTCGAATGGTTTCCATCTTGAACGATGGAACCTTGAGAAACTTGTTTAAGATCTTGAGATCTAAGATTGGTCTGAACGTTCCCTCTTTTTTGGGAACTATGAACAGATTGGAGTAGAACCCCATCCCTTGTTCTCCTAATGGAACAGGATGAATCACTCCCATTTTTAACAGGTCTTCTACACAATGTAAGAATGCCTGTCTTTTTATGTGGTCTGAAGACAACTGAGACCTGTGGAACCTCCCCTTGGGGGAAGCCCCTTGAATTCCAAAAGATAACCTTGGGAGACTATTTCTAGCGCCCAAGGATCCAGAACATCTCTTGCCCAAGCCTGAGCGAAGAGAGAGAGTCTGCCCCCCACCAGATCCGGTCCCGGATCGGGGGCCAACATTTCATGCTGTCTTGGTAGCAGTGGCAGGTTTCTTGGCCTGCTTTCCCTTGTTCCAGCCTTGCATTGGTCTCCAAGCTGGCTTGCTTGAGAAGTATTACCCTCTTGCTTAGAGGACGTAGCACCTTGGGCTGGTCCGTTTCTACGAAAGGGACGAAAATTAGGTTTATTTTTTGCCTTGAAAGGCCGATCCTGAGGAAGGGCGTGGCCCTTACCCCCAGTGATATCAGAGATAATCTCTTTCAAGTCAGGGCCAAACAGCGTTTTCCCCTTGAAAGGAATGGTAAGTAGCTTGTTCTTGGAAGACGCATCAGCCGACCAAGATTTCAACCAAAGCGCTCTGCGCGCCACAATAGCAAACCCAGAATTCTTAGCCGCTAACCTAGCCAATTGCAAAGTGGCGTCTAGGGTAAAAGAATTAGCCAATTTGAGAGCATTGATTCTGTCCATAATCTCCTCATAAGGAGGAGAATCACTATCGACCGCCTTTATCAGCTCATCGAACCAGAAACATGCGGCTGTAGCGACAGGGACAACGCATGAAATTGGTTGTAGAAGGTAACCCTGCTGAACAAACATCTTTTTAAGCAAACCTTCTAATTTTTTATCCATAGGATCTTTGAAAGCACAACTATCCTCTATGGGTATAGTGGTGCGTTTGTTTTAAAGTGGAAACCGCTCCCTCGACCTTGGGGACTGTCTGCCATAAGTCCTTTCTGGGGTCGACCATAGGAAACAATTTTTTAAATATGGGGGAGGGACGAAAGGAATACCGGCCTTTCCCATTCTTTATTAACAATGTCCGCCACCCGCTTGGGTATAGGAAAAGCTTCTGGGAGCCCCGGCACCTCTAGGAACTTGTCCATTTTACATAGTTTCTCTGGGATGACCAACTTGTCACAATCATCCAGAGTGGATAATACCTCCTTAAGCAGAATGCGGAGATGTTCCAACTTAAATTTAAATGTAATCACATCAGGTTCAGCTTGTTGAGAAATGTTCCCTGAATCAGTAATTTCTCCCTCAGACAAAACCTCCCTGGCCCCATCAGACTGGGTTAGGGCCCTTCAGAAACATTATTATCAGCGTCGTCATGCTCTTCAGTATCTAAAACAGAGCAGTCGCGCTTACGCTGATAAGTGTTCATTTTGGCTAAAATGTTTTTGACAGAATTATCCATTACAGCCGTTAATTGTTGCATAGTAAGGAGTATTGGCGCGCTAGATGTACTAGGGGCCCTCCTGAGTGGGCAAGACTCGTGTAGACGAAGGAGGGAATGATGCAGTACCATGCTTACTCCCCTCACTTGAGGAATCATCTTGGGCATCATTGTCAATGTCACATAAATCACATTTATTTAAATGAATAGGAATTCTGGCTTCCCCACATTCAGAACACAGTCTATCTGGTAGTTCAGACATGTTAAAACAGGCATAAACTTGATAACAAAGTACAAAAAACGTTTTAAAATAAAACCGTTACTGTCACTTTAAATTTTAAACTGAACACACTTTATTACTTTAATTGCGAAAAAAACATGAAGGAATTGTTCAAAATTCACCAAATTTTCACCACAGTGTCTTAAAGCCTTAAAGTATTGCACACCAAATTTGGAAGCTTTAAACCCATAAGATAACGGAACCGGAGCCGTTTTGAACTTTAACCCCTTTACAGTCCCTGGTATCTGCTTGCTGAGACCCAACCAAGCCCAAAGGGGAATTACGATACCAAATGACGCCTTCAGAAAGTCTTTTCTAAGTATCAGAGCTCCTCTCACATGCGACTGCATGCCATGCCTCTCAAAAACAAGGTGCGCAACACCGGCGCGAAAATGAGGCTCTGCCTATGCTTTGGGAAAGCCCCTAAAGAATAAGGTGTCTAAAACAGTGCCTGCCGATATCATTATATCAAAATACCCAAATAAAATGATTCCTCAAGGCTAAATATGTGTTAATAATGAATCGATTTAGCCCAGAAAAAGTCTACAGTCTTAATAAGGCCCTTGTGAAGCCCTTATTTACGATCGTAATAAACATGGCTTACCGGATCCCATAGGGAAAATGACAGCTTCCAGCATTACATCGTCTTGTTAGAATGTGTCATACCTCAAGCAGGAAGAGACTGCTCACTGTTCCCCCCAACTGAAGTTAATTGCTCTCAACAGTCCTGTGTGGAACAGCCATGGATTTTAGTGACGGTTGCTAAAATCATTTCCTCATACAAACAGAAATCTTCATCTCTTTTCTGTTTCTGAGTAAATAGTACATACCAGCACTATTTCAAAATAACAAACTCTTGATTGAATAATAAAAACTACAGTTAAACACTAAAAAACTCTAAGCCATCTCCGTGGAGATGTTGCCTGTACAACGGCAAAGAGAATGACTGGGGTAGGCGGAGCCTAGGAGGGATCATGTGACCAGCTTTGCTGGGCTCTTTGCCATTTCCTGTTGGGGAAGAGAATATCCCACAAGTAAGGATGACGCCGGTGGACCGGACACACCTATGTTGGAGAAAATACAATATTATATGGTTAACGGTTCCTAAATACAATAATTGTGTGAACAATGTGTAGTGTCTCCTATGTGTTATATACAATCCCTGATATCAGAGTATATGAAATAGTTCCAAGTTCCTTGGGGGCAATACTGCCCTATGGTGAGTCGGTCCTAGGGTGATAGCTGTGAAGGTATCCAAGAAGCCTGACTTAATGAAGGGTGATGTAAAATTAAAAATTGTGGAAAAAACTAGTAGAAAAAATAATATCCTTGTGCTGTGATCAATAGCAATTCAAAAATCCAAAAAAATGTGATAAAAACAAGTTAAAAGTTGAAAAAAGGTAAAGAATATTCGTTCTAATGTCCTAAATCCAAAATCCATTTAAAAAAAGACCCAGAGAGTGCAAGTTTTTTGTCTTTATATATATGGTTGACGAATATGTTTAAAAATTAGGAGCCAGTAAGAATATTTAGGAGCCAGGGAATATTTTTAGGAGCCAGACAGTTGATTTATTTATAGATATATGGATAATAACCCAAAAAGTTAGGAGGCAGGGGGTAAAATTCTAGGAGCCAGTGGCTCCCAGGCTCCTGGGTTTGTCGAGCCCTATATATATATATATATATATATATATATAACGGCCAACAGCTTTTAATCATGTGATTACCTAGTGAGTGCCATTAACCATAAGGAACATTCAACGTAACAAACAAATATTATTTAACAAAAGTGAGACACACATGCTAAAATGAGCGTACCAGAAGTGCACTGTTTTCTTTTATATTTGGAATTTATGTAGAAGGCTACTGGCAATCCCCATATAGGGCTATGCTACATTTTGAAATTTGTTAGTTAACTTGATGAGCCTCTCCTTAGATCAGTGAATGTGCTCATTAAATAATAAAAAGCTCCAACATCCTTATTTACAACTTTTTGTATACGTTCTTTGAAAAGTCATAGTTATGGTTTGTGCTCAAGTAAAAGTCGAAACTGCCTCTAGAATATTTAGCACAACTTGAAACCTGAAGTAAAGTGGAAAAAAAACAGCACAAAAACACATCATAGATAACACTGTGCTTACTCCCACAGAGAATGTTAATGGTTATACGAGAACCAGCACTAATTGGCTAAAATGCAAGATTGGAAAAAGAACTGAGATAAGGGGCAGTCTGCAGGGGCTTCGATACAGGCAATCACAGAGGTAAGAAGTATATTAATATTACAGTGATGGTTATGCAAAACTGGGAAAAAGGGTAATAAAGGGATTATCTATTTGTTAAAAAATAGCACATTTTAAGTAGATTATCCCTTTAATAGCATAAATAATAGCAATTATGTGAGCTTGGTGATTACATCACTGGTTGAAGGACATGAATGCTGACTGATTCCTTTTATTAGTGGTTTAGTGATGCTAATAGGTGGCATATGTATAATTAAACCTATTGTGCTCCAAAGCCATAGAGATGTGTGTGTGTCTTTTTAATGATCCTAAACAGGCGCATTATCAGTAAAAGTGTTTTTTGTTGGGTGATTGATTTAGTAAAAATTTTTATAAATTTAAAAATGGTTATTTTTTTTAAAACCGGTTGATTTGTATATTTTTGGTGACATTGCTTCCCAATGTCATTCAATAGGTCAGGGGGAATGTCAGTTTGTTTTGCTATGAGCTAAACCAATTTTGGATTCTATAACTTTTTGGGGTACACTTTAATAATTCAAAAGTCCATTAAGCTGTATAATTTGATTAGTGGAAAATGGTGATGTAAATATGTTGTAAAAGCTTTGGGAATTAGGATTATAATCAGTCAAAAAGGACACAATATAGGTACATTTTTTAAAATATCAACCCAATATTTGGTAAACCAAAATTTGTTTTCAGTGTATACTGGTTTCCCTTCCAGCCCAGGGGGTCTTAAAAATTTCTCACTACTATATAGCTTTTTTCAGACTTTTAGGCCTAGATTACAGAATAGATATATATTTTTTTGTTTTTGTTTTCAGTGAAGAACAAAAAGATATTTCAACTATTTAATATTTTGTAGGTTACATAAAAGAACAGAAGTGCCACATGGCCTAGTATTGTATGACTGGGAGATGATGATATCTATATGTGGTCAAATACACTCACGTTTGCTGGCATACCCCTATTGGTGCAAAAGGAACAGACTGGGATCAAAACAGTCACCCAGCAGACTGACCTCCGGTGTTGATACAGCAATCTGTAGGTGAAGTGAAAAAGACAGACACGCCAATATGGCCTAGTACTGTATGATAACAGGATAAAGGTAATAAAGGTTGCACTCACGTGTGGTTAAGCACCCCTCTTGGTGCAAATGTAGCAGACTGGGATTAAACAGTCACCCAGCAGACTTGCCTCCGGTATAATAGGATACTTATTCAACTCAAGAATAGAGTTAAAAATATTGATATGAGATAAAAATGTAGGAGTTGAAGCAAGTGTAAGTAAAAAATCTTTACTTTATTAAAATAAATTAAAACAAGCAACGCGTTTCTCAGCTGTTAGCTAGCCGTTTCATCAGGCTTAATAACATAGTAACAATTCACTTGCTATATATAACCAAACATAATCAAAAAGAGTACCCCCACCTGTGGGTGGGTGTAAACTAATCCAAAGGGTTGTCATGACAGCAGAAAACAACAACAACAATATGCAGGGTCCATGACCAATATCGACAAAAATTCAGATCTAAAGTAATAGATTCCTACGATGTGTAAATACAAATGTGGATATAGTCATCAAACCATATTCAGTATTACATTATTCTATGCATAGTGACTAAACTGAACAATAAAATATAGCATATAGTATATAGTCAAAAGTTGGTATAAAACATCTAAAGTAACATATGACATAAAGCCTAATAAACAAGCAATATTTAACAAAATTTAAAAGTTAACACTATATTTAAACTCTAGGACTAAAATTTGTCTCCTTTTATTCAAGTATTTTTAAAAGGATAACAACAGGTCTAAGTTGGGCGTACGTGAAGTGATATACAACATCGAGATCGCACCCTAAGAGCCACAAAAAGACAAAACCATTGGGCTTAAATATATATATATATATATTAATTAATTGTTTGCAACTTACTAGGGGATATGTAGACTTCGGAATTGCTGGCGTGTGGACAAGATGGAGTGACTAAGCGTGGATCGTGACTAATTCCAGAGGGGAGTTACGTCAGAAGCCTCATCATTGGGAACTCCCCCTAATAAACATAGTTGTAATGGGAGTGTATTGGACATATATCGGAATAGACGTGAATCAAGGGGAAAGGTGCCGTAACCATTCATGATGTGGGGGGGGGGCGTGATGAAGGGGACTGTTAATGGGTCACTCTAGAGTGACTTTAGATCATAGTAACAAATCATAATAAAACACAGGTGAGAGACCGTTGTTGTCTATAATTAAAGGGTCATAAGACTAATATGGACGTGATAACATGATAATGTTAAAACCTATAATATCGATAAGATAACAAAGTGTTATACATTAGCGGATGTGACAAATAGCTAAAGGGTTTGGATCTATAACTAATTTGAAAATAAGGACGAGTGAAACAATATATGGTAACGTAATACTCAAAGTAACTCTATATAGGATCACAGGTGTGTCTTGATACAGAAGTGATATTATGCAAGCAAGTATGTGAAGTGGTGATGTGAAATGTGGGAAAGGATGTAGAAGAGACAGATAAGAGAAAGAAAAAGTGTATAGGGGTCTACAAGATACAAAATAAAGGGGGATGCTGTTAATGAGACTAAATGTACTAAATAAAATATATTTCTATTGAAGGTTAAAAAGCCGCCAGATCTACACATTCATTTAAGTCCCTCTGGGATCAAAGAATGTAGTTTGTGGATCCAGTAGGTTTCTCTACGTCTCAATTGTAGTAGGGGATTGTGAATATTCCTAGAGATCTGTTCAATAGAAAGATAGATAGTGTTTTGGAACTTCCTTTATGGGTATAAGTACAATTGTCTGGAGACACTGTGTTTCTAGAATTTATTTTTATATTCTGACTATGCTCAACTCCAGTGTCTCTTGATTTTTCGACTTGTGCGCCCTACATACTGAACCCCACAACTACACTGTATTAAATAAACAACTAAGTGGAATCGCATGTGAGGGGCGTTGCTTAATATTAAATTGTACACCTGTGATATTGGACTGAAATGTCTTTGTGCCATTTTTGACACACACAATACTGCACTTGGTGCCAGTTTACTTTTAATTGTAGGTGCTCTTGGTTTAGAGATGATATGGTCTTTGAGTTAGGGGTCATCACAGAGTATAGACAAATGTTTGGAAATTATTTTCTTAATTTCTCTGTGGTGACTGTTGAAACCCGTTGACAAACAACGGGTAGTATAGGCTTTGGGAGTGTGAGGGATCAGTATAACCCCTAGGTTAAAGGTCAGTTTTGGTCTCAGATGCGGAATTATTTGAGATCGTAAGTAAATAGTAAAATTGATGATTTGTTTCAACTTAAGTAATTATTACCAGTATTGTGGAATGGCAACATTATTACGTAGTGAGTTGTTAAGTTAGGTTACCTGAATAGAACAGTAAGTATCAGTACAGCTATGTGGCAGTACTAAAACAGATTGCAATTTGGATAACAGTGGGTTTGCCGATTGGCACTTTACACAGAGTGTACAAAGAGTCACAAAAGTAATAGTTCTCCCTTATTTAGTATATATAGTGATAGTACCTTTATTGCGGTAACAGGATCCTCTGTCGTGTGCAGCAGACTGCGTTAGATACAAAGCCGTTACGTCCACATAGTGGTGGGGAGGCGTGACTGGACTAAGCTTTCAGTTTGTTAGCATTGAAGATGAAATGACTTACTCGCAAATGTGGATCAAGGTTAGGAGCCGTCTGTTTAATGTAAAGACGAGGTGTTGAGCTTGTCTGTGGTGCCTGAGGGTTGAGCTGGTAATAAAGTCCTGGCGGAGACTGAAGCTGTATGACGGTTGCGCTCGCTGTGGGAAGTGAGAGCTGACAGGTGCTGCGTATGAGCGGGTCTCTGTGTGATGATAGTTGAGTTGAAATACAAAGTAACTCCTGATGAAGTTGTGTTATAATCCTCTGAAGAGATCAAGGTAGAAATCCTGAGTTGAGAGTATTCTCTAAGTTGAGATATAACGGAATCTATGAAATATTGCGTTTAGGCAGATAGGAGCTCAGTTTTAAAGATCAAACTCTAGTTAGGTTGCAAACAAATACTAAGCACCTGTGTGCAGGTGCGCATGGCTTATAAAGGTATGTAGGAGGGGACTGCTTAAAGGGGATAGTCCTGACATCACCCCCCTCCTCAAGCAAGTGGTCCCAACACTTGAGGTCTGGGTCTATCAGGGTAACGTCTATGGAAGAGGCTTATAAGCCTGGGGTGCATGGAGGTTGGGTGGAGGGTTCCCATGAAATCTTCCTCAATCAGAATAACCCTTCCAACGTACCAGATATTCAAGGAGACCCATTACGGATTCGGGGAATCAAGTAGTTTCTGTACCTGCCGATTCATCCGACATTGGTTGGATGGGATCAGGTGGTAGGACTGGATTAGTGTCCTTAATCAACCTGCTGGTTTTAATAGGGAGACATGAAAGCTGGGATGAACACGGTATGAGAGGTGGAAGATCAAGAGACATAACATTTGGTTTGATCACCTTGAGAATTCGGAAAGGACCGATGAATTGTTTTCCCAATTTACTTGGAGGGAATCTGTAGACGTAAGTTCTTCGTTGATAGCCAGACGTAATCACCAACCTTGTATTCTGGGGTTGGACGGGTGTCTAAGATTATAGTAATGAGACTGGGTCTCTTGAGCTTGTTTGATGTTACGACGAAGCACTGAGAATGTCTCCTTTAAGTTATTGGTGTAATCATCAACAAGTGTGTGAAGGAGAAACTGAATGTGATGAGAAAGTGAAAGATGGGTGAATACCGTAGTTGGCATAAAAGGGGTCATGTTAGTTGCTGGAGTTAACTGAATCATTGTAAGCATATTCTGCGTAAGGGAATGTAGGTCTGACCAGTTTTCTTGATGTTGTGTGCAGAAGCAGCGGATGTATGCTCCAGCCATTGGTTTACCCTTTCAGTCTGTCCATTAGTTTGGGGTGAAAGGAAGTGCTATAACGGTGGTAATGTGTAATTGTTGACAGAGTTGTCTCCAGAATCTAGAGGGTAAATTGAGTGTCCTCGGTCAGAGGTGAGAATAGGATGGAATACCATGTAATCTAATAACATGTTGTATGAATAACTGGTGCTGTCTCCAGAGATGTAGGTAGCTTTGTGAAAGGTATAAATGTGCCATTTTACTGAAAAGGTCAACAGTGACGAGGATAGTATTGTATTTGTTGGATCTGGGTAGATCGACAATGAAGTCTAACCCTACATGTTGCCAGGGTCTCTGTTGGATTTGAACTGGCATGAGGTATCCGTATGGTTGAGCGGACTGAGACTTTGATGATGCACATACCAACACAACTTTGAACGTATTCGTAAACAGACTTCTTCATGTGTGGCCACCAATAGTTTCTAGCGATCTTTTCAAGGGTGCGATTAATGCCCTGATGTCCAGCAGTTGGAATGTCATGGTTATAGGTATAATACTTCTTGCTGTAGAGATGGAGGAACATAAAGTTTATTATCATGGTAGTATAGACCGTCTTGGTTTTTCTGTAAATTATGTTTTTTGATTACAGTCATTGTCAACCTTATAATTCTTTAAAGAACAGGAAATGGTGCTTGAGAGACCTAAAAAACCTTTCTGGGGGAATAATATGCTGTGGTTCAGATGGAGTTCTATGCTCACTATCTTTATCGAGATAGAGCATCAGCCTTACCATTCAGTTTTGCTGATCTGTAAGTGATGGTAAAGTTGAATCGGGTGAAATAAAGACACAGCGTGCTTGGCGAGAAGAAAGGGTCTTACTATCTTGTAAGTATTGTAAGTTTTTATGATCTGTTATGATCTGGGATGGGTATTGCTGTGCCTTCTAGAAGGTGTCTCCAATGTTCGAGCGCTCTTCTAATCGCCAATAGCTCCTTTTCTCCTATGGGGTAGTGCGACTCCGCAGGGGATAATGCTTTAGAGTAAAAAGCTATTGGATGTATGGGTGAAGAGTCCGTAAGTCTTTGAGAGAGAACAGCACCTATCCATAGTCGGAGGAATCGACTTCTAGGATATATGGTAAGGAGGGGTCTGGATAGTGTAGAATGGGAGCTGTAGTGAATCTTTTCTTGAGGAGTTCAAAAGCCTTGTTGGCATCTTCGTTCCAAGAGAAAGGGATATTAGTCCCAGTTAGACGTGTAAGAGGCTTAACTATTTGAGAGAAGTTCCTAATGAACTTTCTATAATAATTGGAAAATCCTAGAAATTGTTGGAGTTGTTTTCTATTCTGAGGCTGTTTCCACTCAGTTACTGCAGTCACCTTTGTATCTTCCATGTTTATGCTTGTGGACTGATGTGATAACCGAGAAATGATAGTTCAGTTGTGTGAAAATACATTTCTCGAGTTTCGCATAAAGATGGTGTTTCCTGAGTCTCTCCAAAACTTGGCGTACATGAAGTATATGGTCCTGTAAATTGCTAGAATATATGAGAATATCGTCCAGATAAATGGATCAATACATGTGTCTAAACAGATCCCTGAAAATGTCATTTACGAAGTGCTGGAAAGTTCCGGGGGCGTTAGAGCCCAAAAGGCATAACCAGATACTCAAAATGACCGTATCTGGTCCCTGAAGGCGGTTAGCCAACTCGTCACCCTTTCTAATCCGTACCAGGTTATAGGCCCCCCCGGAGATCGAGCTTTGTGAAGATGGTTGCTTGATGGACCTCTCTCGATCAATTCTGGAATGAGGGGTAGTGGGGTAGCGATTCTTGATGGTCTTCTTATTCAGTTCGCGGTAATCATGATAGGTCTGAGAGACTTATCCTTGTTCCGGACAAAAAAAATACCCTGCACCAGCAGGTGATGTTGATGGACGTATGAAGCCCTTTTTTAGGTTCTCATCGATGTACTCTTTCAAATGGTCGAGTTCTGGTTTGCTGAGCGGATATAAACGACCGAAAGGAATTGTTGCCCCTGGTTGTAGCTCGATAGGACAGTCGTACTGTCTGTGAGGAGGTAGTGTTTCAGCATGTTTCTTACTAAAGACATCAGAGTAGTCGGAATAAACAGTAGGCAGTTTATTTAAGACATCTGACTGTTGTAAAAGACAAATGTGGGGAGAATAGCAAGAGGATTGACAAAAAGTAGAATTGAGGGTTACCTGTAAATCCTTCCAAGTTATGGTGGGTTGGTGTAACTGCAACCATGATAATCCTAAAAACAACTGGAAAGAGAGGAGAAGGCAAAATATCAAACACTAGATATTCAGAATGACCATTTGGAGTCTGTAACCATGAGAGGGTTGTTTGATGAATTATTGGACCAGTTTTAATCGGTTGTACCATCAATGACTCTAATGTAGACAGGTTTTTTTCTTGCACACATAAGGTATTTTATTAGTTTTCACTATATTTGAATCTATATAACAGCCACTCAGCACCGGAGTCCAACAATTGCTTCAAAGTGATCTTCTGCTGCTGCCACTGTAGAGACCAAAGGAAATATGACAGTAAATAGGATTATAGCTGACTGTAGAATGTTTAGTAAAGGCTATTGACTTACTTCTCTTAGACTTGAGAAGAACAGGACAGTCCCTTGACGATATGGGAAAGGGCAGGCACAATACATGCCAAAGCTGTAAGTTTCTTCTCTGTGTTCTTTCTTGAGTCGAAATAGGGCCTCTGATAATACCTAGATCCATGGGTTCCTCAGTAGTTTTTCTTGAAGGAGAAGGGTGAGTGTATGAGGTGGCTGCAGTGGTTTGTGAGACAGCATATGAACGTTTCAAGTTTTCTCTCCCTCAACCACCTGTCGATTTGTATGACAAGTATTGAACATGGAGTCTAGACTATTTGGCATCTCCATTCTTGCAAGCTCATCTTTAATTTGATCGGACAGTCCTAGCCTGAATTGGTTTCGAAGCGAAACATCGTTCACTGAGAATCTGTACTGTACTGCTTGAAGTCAGTGATATAATCTTCTACGGCCCTGCGGCCTTGCTTTAGAGCCCTCATCTTAGCTTCTGCGGTGAGTTGGACATCTGTGTCCCTGATATAATTCATCCATGCTAGTGAAAAATGATTGCAGTGATGACAGAATGGGGTCATTATTCTCATAACAGGTGTCAGCCCAGACACGTGGTTCACCCCTGAGGAATGACACGATTGTGAGAACTCTTATCCTGTCTGTACAATAAGTTTTGGGTTTTGAGGGAAAAAAGCAAGTGCAGGGCATTTTTGAACTGTCGGTAATGTTTCCTATTACCAGCAAATGTTTCTGGCAAAGATACCTGGGGTTCTGGGGAAAACTCAGAGGTAGGACCCCTTTGAGTCATGGTATCTTTTAGTATACCACGGAGGGTTTGATTTTCTAATTGGAGTTCTCTGAGTCCCTGAGAAAGCTGGTCAACTTTTTGTGTAAGGTTGTATACAATCTGAGGTAATTCCGCTGAATCCATTCTTTTTTGACTTAGTATTATGTGAGGGATCTGTATAACCCCTAGGTTAAAGGTCAGTTTTGGTCTCAGAGTAGCGGAATTATTTGAGATCGTAAGTAAATAGTAAATTGATGATTTGTTTCACTTAAGTAATTATTACCAGTATTGTGAATGGCAACAGTATTACCGTAGTGAGTTGTTAAGTGGTTACTGAATGAACAGTAAGTATCAGTACAGCTATGTGCAGTACTAAAACAGATTGCAATTTGGATAACAGTGGGGTTTGCCGGATTGGCACTTTACACAGAGTGTATAAAGAGTCACAAAAGTAATAGTTCTCCTTATTTAGTATATATAGTGATAGTACCTTTATTGCGGTAACAGGATCCTCTGTCGTGTGCAGCAGACTGCGTTTGATACAAGCCGTTACGTCACAAGTGTGGGCGTGACTGGACTAAGCTTTCAGTTTGTTAGCGTTGAAGATGAAATGACTTACTCGCAAATGTGGATCAAGTTAGGAGCCGTCTGTTTAATGTAAGAAGAGGTGTTGAGCTTGTCTGTGTGCCTGAGGGCTGAGCTGGTAATAAAGTCCTGGCGGAGACTGAAGCTGTATGACGGTTGCGCTCGCTGTGGAAGTGAGAGCTGACAGGTGCTGCGTATGAGCGGGTCTCTGTGTGATGATAGTTGAGTTTGAAATACAAAGTAACTCCTGATGAAGTTGTGTTATAATCCTCTGAAGAGATCAAGGTAGAAATCCTGAGTTGAGAGTATTCTCTAAGTTGAGATATAACGGGAATCTATGAAATATTGCGTTTAGGCAATAGGAGCTCAGTTAAAGATCAAACTCTAGTTAGGTTGCAAACAAAATACTAAGCACCTGTGTGCAGGTGCGCATGGCTTATAAAGGTATTGTAGGAGGGGGACTGCTTAAAGGGATAGTCCTGACAGGGAGTATCGCCAACCCGAACCATCCCTCCTTATGTTCTTGTTTGTAGTTTTAATAAAGTATTTATTTCTAATCTTCGTTTAAAGCTCTTAAATAGCCCTGCTGTATCATGTTGAGAGGATATCCTTTTTCAAGGGATCTATCTTTAAGGAGGATAGATTGTGTCATGTAACTATCTAAGGTGCTGCAGTTTCTTCTATATGTCTGAATTGTCCATAAGGGACTTTCTTCTCTCCAACTCAGATAATGATTACTGGAGAGAAATCTAGAAAACTGTTAGTCTACTTTTAAAAAAAAGTTTTAGACACAATATTGCCAGTATCAGAAAATGATAACAATAAATCCAAGAACTCTATATCAGTGGATTGTATAATACTTGAGAATTCCAAACCAAAGTCGTTAACATTAATCAATTCTGCAAACAAGTGTACTTCAGACGAAGTGCCTCTAAAAAGTAAAATTAAATCATCTATATAAGGAGCATAGTACAACCAGACTTGCCCCTATTGGGGATTTGTAAATACAAGACTCTTCAAAACACCCCATATACAAGTTGGCAAAACTGGGGTCAAATCTGGTGCCCATGGCCGTTCCCTTAACTTCCAAATAATAACGTCCCTGATATTTAAAATAATTATGAGTTAAAATTAACTCAATAAGTTCAATTAGGTAATTTTGTTGTTTCAAAGGTATATAAATATCGCTTTCTAAATAAAACTGTGTAGCTAATACACCTTTGTCATGGGGGGATATTTGAGTAAAGGGAACTCGCATCACTTGTAATCCACCAAAGGTCATCAGTTGTTTTTATGATATTTAAATTTCTTAGTTTATTTAGTAAATCAGAGGAATCCCTGATAAAGCTACTACATGTTTTTGTAAAAAGAGTGTCTATATAGGCAGAGAGGTGTCAGTGAGGCTGCCAATCCCAGATATTATTGGGCGTCCGGGAGGATTTTGGGCATTTTTGGTAAATGATAGTAGAAGGCTGTGTTGGGGTTTTGGGGGTATAAATATTCTCTTTCTTTTTAGTCAAGATACCCTCCTCTAAGCCTTCCTTTAAATATTGAATATAATTTAATTGAAAATATATTGGTGGGGTCATCTGGTAGTACCCGGTAATATTGAATGTCATGAGGATGCGGTCTGCTTTCATTATATAATCTGTGATATTCTGTAGGACCATTGCCCCTCCCTTATCCGCTTGGCGGATCACCAAATTTTTATCGTTCATAAGAGTCCTCAGTGCATGTTGTTCACCCGAGCTCAAATTATTTCAATATTTAAGTTTCTTGGGAAGTTTTTCAAGATCCCTTAGGGCCATTGATTGGAAAGATATTAATGTGGGAATTCTTCATTCTAGGTGGGTTAAAATTAGATTTTGTTTTTAAATCAGTATGTTGGTAATTCTTCTCCACAATTTTTGTTTTATTGAGGTTTTTAGCAAAAGTTACATTACAAATATAATTTGCCACAATACAATATGAACAGGTAAAAGAAACAATTTTTGTACCATAACAAGAAAATATACAAATCAGTTACAAATAAATCGGAATGAGGGAAAAAATACAAATTTGTCTAACATTTCCTTTTACAAAAAAGTATGTGCCTCCCATTAGAACAGTAGACTACACTTGAGTCTATGTGTGGGGATTAGGATCAAAGAAGTTATGCTAAGCTAATATATAGTAGTAATTTGGTGAGAAATATAGTCGCCAAGTATCGCAATGTAGGTACAACAATACAAGCATATTCATATAATGACATATAAACCAAGGAATGATAGGCAAAATACAGCTGAAACCTTTTTATATATTTATAGAAGCCTCCTATGCTATAGGTAGGCCACTCTTGGACCTACATGAAATAACTAGTATCAATGGAGGTAGACTAGAATGAGTAGTTATATGGCTACTCTTGAACCTATGCAATATACCTTGAATTGCTGGAGGTGGAAGAACTAGAATGATATACGGTCACTTTTGGACCATGGCACATAATTTATAAACTGATTAAAGTTTATAGCAGACAAAAAGCTGCTAGTTAATAATCCCAGATAATAAACTGGGAATTTTTCTTAAATTTGAAATTAGTGACATTCACAAAATATATAACTGTGAACTAGTAAAATAAAAACTATGTGACATAATGCTAAAATATTGTCTTAATAGGGGGGGGCAGAGCTTTCTGGGACGGCACAGGGTTATGGCATGAAATTGAATAACATAAAACATGGATGTTGTGTATATATATAGATGGCATCATATCACCTGTTTAGTATCACTAACTGTCACCGTTAGACCTCAGATAACATGCTATAGCTAACTTATACATTGTCCATTCCCCCATAACATCACAAAAATGAAAGGGTACATATGTTGATGAACAGTACAATACTTAGACCTTGGGATAGTGTAGTGATAAATATCCAAAAATATACACCCTATTACATACTAATGTATTCACAATTATGGTGCATAGAGTGTGGATGTAGTATGGCATACTGAAGATAGCATAGTATAAATTAGCCCTATATATAAATAGCACTCTCTTGGGTTCTTCATTAGGCAGGTGAAAGGTAAAATATCAGGAAAACAAGTATTTAGTAAAAATCCCCTTATATAAACATAGATTACAGAGGATATACAAAACCATCTATTATGAATCTTAATATGCACTATATAACGACATTACACAGTCATCTGAATTATTGCTTGGTATGTACAGGACTAGATGTTAGTATGAGCAGGAATACGTGAGAAGTCACATAATAGATAAACTAACCAGACTTGTGCACCAATAAATACTGTGATAGCTATAATCCTAGGTCTAGGTTCTAGCTATACTAGTAGTAAAGTTATATATTTATAAAAAACATGGAAGTCCAGCGAACCTTAAAGCTGTATTCAAGTAGAGGGTGAGCAATATTAGATCTAAAGCATAATAAATAGACTCAGATATATAAAGGATCACAGATACCAAGCTAGCTTGTGACTCAATACTTGTAGTAAAAAATAAATAGATGTGATACTGACATATTATTCCAAGACTTCACTAGTAGAGCCATGGTAGCATTTTCTTTATTTTAGGAAAGGTCGCATAAACCCAAAATTGTAATAATATAGGAACAGAGAGACCTTTGCTTTAATCTAAATTAATATAATATAGTATTGAACATAACACCCTTTACTAAAACATCATGCTTAGTCCACTAAAGAGCTGCATATTGTAAGAGACTGCTGACTTGTTACAGGGAGCTATGCATGTCACCAAGAGGAGCATACAGTAGTAAAGAATATCTAAATAGATATCTAATGTGATACAAATACTCCCAGAGTATAACAGTGTATAAGACAGAGGTACTTCATTAGTCTAGATTGCTGCAGCAGGGAAATAATGGTATGGGATTTGGATTTAGATACCAGTAGAAGCTCTTAGGTCAATATGCATACCTACCTAGTTTATGAGTCTTGACAGTGAGATCTTGAACCCCTGTCATAAGCATCCCTCTATAGTAATATCTTAAAAACTAGCCAGTAAAGTATGCTCAACTCTAAGAGGAATAGTTTAATAGTCGCTAGTGGAATAATGTATACGGTGTATATATGTAAAGATACAATCAACTATCAGGAGGTTGCTGAAACAATCAGATTAGGCTGTGGGGTTTGATCTTGTATTTAGGTAGACTACAGGTTGACATGCTTAGCTTAGTGTATATACTGTATATAACTTAGGGACTTGAGTAGTGGAAACTAAAACTACTGTATTAATCGCCTCTCACAAAAAAGAAGAAAAAAAACACAAATGATGACCAAAGCTGTAATTATATCATATTACACATTGAAAATTATGCATATAGGGCATGAAACTTAGGCAAGTGCTTCACTATTTCTGAATTGTACAAAGAAAGTCGTCCGTCCGTGATGAAGAGGGTGCAGTCTCTACAGGGGGCTAACCTATTCCGGCTCTAAATTGAACCAACTTGGGGCATAGGAAACAGGCCATCCACAATCGAGGTTACCTCACCTGACGTGTGTCTCGCGACACTGTAGGTCAAGACCGGCTGCAGCCACCAGCGTTCCAGCATCACACCAGTAAGTATGCAGCTCTTTCTGAAATCCCCAAGTCTCCAGCACACCTCCCTCTGCGTACCAGATGGGCCTGGCACGGCAGTGATAGGATGCCTGAATGCCTGGGCCGAGAGGATAGAACAAGAAACACTCCTGTCCCCGTTGAGGCGAATGGATCTGGAGGTAGGCTGTCATATTCCTCCTTATATCCGGAAACCTTTCTGCTCCCTTCTCTCCAGCCCCCTGCCGGGAGCCGACCACATCTCCCGCGGCGGGAGCCGGGGGAAGAAGGTTGGGACTTGAATCTGAGTTCCTCATCGTGTAGGCAGGCTCATCCACTCATAAGTGAAACTTATTTGGGCTTTAGTGGAGGTCTCCGATTCCAAGATGGCCAATTCCACGTGCGGGGGTCTTTCAATATATATATTAGGCTATCAAAATTCTTCTGCTCCAGGTCATGTAGCATCTTGTAGATGATAGTATTAACGACTTCCATATTTATGAGTATCGAAAGTGTCAGCAGTGTGCTAGTTATTATCAAAGTCCGGGGGAGATTAGCGTGGTCAGGATGCTAGGCCCTCTCTGAATGTTTAACTCTAGATGGGACCCTGAGGTCATTCATGCGGCAAACTCAATCTGGATGTAGATGATAACTTTAGGTGAAATATTTCCCAGCTCCTGTGATATGGATGGTGCCCGCCTAAAGTTGATATGCAACGGATATCTTATGTATCTCTCAGAGCTCCTGAGAATGCGGCCATACTCGTTCGCTGCCTAGACACGCCCCAGTATGTTGGAAATTCTTAATCAGTTGGTCTAATAGACTAACAGGTTCATATACCACACAGCATCTTTTAACCATTTATCCATTCCATTCAAAAGAATGGGGGACATTAGTGAAATTTGTAGTGCATTTCTCTGCAAAATATTTTTTGCAATGATAGTTTCCTAGTAAAATTATTGACATCCACAAAACGTGGAACATGCTTGGTGTATTTGAAGGACTAAAAGATAACCCTTTACCCAAGACTCGAATTTCATTAGTATTAAGGGTATGTTTTGACAGATTAAATATTCCTTTTTGATATTTCAAAAATTTCTCCTTTTTTGTGGTTGTGGATTTCCCTCTGCTGCCACACTTCCGTAAGCTCTTTTTTGTTGTGGCGGCCGAGGGGACATCGTCCACTGTTCTGACTGATGGTTCTGGACCCATCTCTAAAAAAGGAATGGAACATTGTTCATCTCCATAGGATATGGCAGTGACCGAATTGGGTGTGAGACCTTCAGAGCTATCAATTCTTAAAGGTCGAAATCTGTTATGGGTGTCAATAGAGTTATTTAACTCTGAATTCTGTGTTTGCCTATCCTGATATATATTGGAGGGATGTCTATTAGGAAATTGGTTGGTAGATCTGTCATCATACGTTTTATGTGGATTGTGTTGGTGATGATGATCAGGATCTAGTAAATCTGTCGCTCTGATGACTATGATACTGCTGTTTGTGTAGATAATTATTATTATTGTTACTATTATGGTTCCGTTGAGTCCTCCATGTTCATAGATATTCTGGTGATTATAATGGGTATTAGAAATGTTCTGGGGTTGTGTTTCCCTATTCAAATATTTCTTTGTGTTGTTAGAATTCTGATGATGAGATGATATATTATAGGTTCTCCCATATCTATTTGCATGTGTGTCTTTGTGATAGTGGGGGAGGTAACCTAGAGGTGCCTCACTAGGATGCTGACTCTGAGGAAATCTCTTGTTGTTATTATTATTATTATTGTTACGATTAAAAGTGTAAACAACCCCCTTGGAATAGTCTTCTTCATCCCTAGAGAACTTCTTATTCTTTCTTTGGATAATCATCAGCCCTATCATATATTACATATATACATTACATATATTGTTTTTTCTTTGCGACTCAGTCATTGTGATTGATACATTTCTCAAGATCTTTCTGAGTTTTATAAATTTCTATCCATGTTTCACAAGAACTGCTTGTGCAAATGATAAATGCAAGACAGCGTAGGCTGTCGGCATTTATTGATGTGCGGCGGACATGATACGCTGCATTGTAACATGTTCGCTCGCACTATGAAAAATTGGCCCCCTTAGTGTGGAAAAGAAAACAAATTGAGTGTTAGGTCAGTGAATACATATTCATATATAATACATGAATATAAGCATATTAAAATACACTAATATACGGCTAAAAGTATGTGGGCACCTGACTATCATATCTATATGAGCTTGTTGGACATCCTATTCCAAAACCATAGGCATTAATATGGACTTGCCCTACCTCTTTGCAGCTTTAACAGCTGGCACTCTTCTTAGAAGGTGTTTTCCGCAAGGAATTTGGAGCGTGTGTGAGAGATTTTGTGGCACTTATGTTGGGCAAAAAGGTCTGGGGTCACAATGAGTGTTCCAATTAATTCTAAAGGTGTCCAGTGGGGATGAGATCAGCGCTCTGCGCAGGACACTTGAGTTCCTCCACATCAAACTCCTCAAACAATGTCTTCATGGACCTTTGTGCACAGGGGCACAAACATGGTGGAACAGGAAAGGGCCTTCCCCAAACTGCCACAAATGTGGAAGCCTCAATTGTCTAAAATGTCTTTGTATCCTGTAGCATTAAAAATTAACCTTTACTGGAATTATGGGGAGTAGCCCAAACCATGAAAAACAGCCCTAGACCATTATTCCTCCTCCACCGAACCACTATAGGCCCTATGCATTCTGGTAGCTAACATTCTCCTGGCATCCACCATACTCGGATTCTTCCATCAGACTGCCAGATAGTGATACATGATTCATCACTCCAGAGAACATGTTTCTACTGCTCCAGAGTACAGTGGCAAAATGCTTTACACCACTCCAGCTGGTGCCTGGCATTTCGCGTGTCAATGTGAGGCATGCATACAACTGCTTGGCCATGGAAACCTATTTCATGAAGCTCATGACACACAGTTTTTGTGCTGATGTTTGCTTCCAGAGACACTTTGGAACTCTGAAGTGAGTGATGCAAAATATGACAGGTAACATTTACATGCTGTGCTCTCCCAGCACTCCAATTTCCTAGTCTGTGTGTTTGCATGGTCTACCATTTTGTGGCTGGGCTGTTGTTGCTCCTAGATGCTTCCACTTCACAATAATAGCACTTACAATTAGTAGATGTAGTAGTGTAAAAATTTGAGGAGCTGATGTGTTGCAAACTTGGCTTTCTATGACAGTGTCACATTTAAAGTCAATGAGCTCTTCAGTACGATACATTAAATGTTTGCTTATGGAAATTTCATGCCTACAGTATCACACAAAGTAAGTACACCCTTCACATTTTTGGTAAATATTTTATTATATATTTTCATGTGACAACACTGAAGAAATGACACTTTGCTACAATGTAAAGTAGTAAGTGTACAGCCTGTATAACAGTGTAAATGTGCTGTCCCCTCAAAATAACTCAACACACAGCCATTAATGTCTAAGCCGTTGGAATCAAAAGTGAGTACACCCCTAAGTGGATAAAAAGAGAGAAGCGCTCTACCAGGAACGAACAACAGCTCAGTGGCTTGTTCTATGGCGATTTACCACCCGGAAAGCAGCCTCTTTTAGACCAGTGTGCTTTTCACAGAAGAAAACTTTCCTGAAGTATATCAGTCTGATCCCGCCAAGTAAGGTCAGTCCAGCCCCGAAATACCAGGCAATTCTCCTCTGAACAAGGAACATGACAACCCCAGACGATCGTTTCGGCCTCCTATGGGCCTCGTCAGTGAGGTGCAGCCACATTCCTCTAAGCACACTGGGCAAGGAGTCCACGTCTGGTTTCCCCCATCACCCATAGGGAGACTTCCCCAGGGTCATAATAATTGCATAAAAAGAGAGAAGCGCTCTACCAGGAATGAACAACAGCTCAGTGGCTTGTTCTATGGCGATTTACCACCCGGAAGCAGCCTCTTTTAGACCAGTGTGCTTTTCACAGAAGAAAACTTTCCTGAAGTATATCAGTCTGATCCCGCCAAGTAAGGTCAGTCAGCCCCGAAATACCAGGCAATTCTCCTCTGAACAAGGAACATGACAACCCCAGACGATCGTTTCGGCCTCCTATGGGCCTCGTCAGTGAGGTGCAGCCACATTCCTCTAAGCACACTGGGCAAGGAGTCCACGTCTGGTTTCCCCCATCACCCATAGGGAGACTTCCCCAGGGTCATAATAATTTGCATAAAAAGAGAGAAGCGCGCTACCAGGAACGAACAACAGCTCAGTGGCTTGTTCTATGGCGATTTACCACCCGAAAGCAGCCTCTTTTAGACCAGTGTGCTTTTCACAGAAGAAAACTTTCCTGAAGTATATCAGTCTGATCCCGCCAAGTAAGGTCAGTCCAGCCCCGAAATACCAGGCAATTCTCCTCTGAACAAGGAACATGACAACCCCAGACGATCGTTTCGGCCTCCTATGGGCCTCGTCAGTGAGGTGCAGCCACATTCCTCTAAGCACACTGGGCAAGGAGTCCACGTCTGGTTTCCCCCATCACCCATAGGGAGACTTCCCCAGGGTCATAATATTTTGCATAAAAAGAGAGAAGCGCTCTACCAGGAACGAACAACAGCTCAGTGGCTTGTTCTATGGCGATTTACCACCCGGAAGCAGCCTCTTTTAGACCAGTGTGCTTTTCACAGAAGAAAACTTTCCTGAAGTATATCAGTCTGATCCCGCCAAGTAAGGTCAGTCCCAGCCCCGAAATACCAGGCAATTCTCCTCTGAACAAGGAACATGACAACCCCAGACGATCGTTTCGGCCTCCTATGGGCCTCGTCAGTGAGGTGCAGCCACATTCCTCTAAGCACAGCTGGGCAAGGAGTCCACGTCTGGTTTCCCCCATCACCCATAGGGAGACTTCCCCAGGGTCATAATAATTTGCATAAAAAGAGAGAAGCGCTCTACACAGGAACGAACAACAGCTCAGTGCTTGTTCTATGGCGATTTACCACCCGGAAGCAGCCTCTTTTAGACCAGTGTGCTTTTCACAGAAGAAAACATAATTTATGCTTACCTGATAAATTCCTTTCTTCTGTAGTGTGATCAGTCCACGGGTCATCATTACTTCTGGGATATTAACTCCTCCCCAACAGGAAGTGCAAGAGGATTCACCCAGCAGAGCTGCATATAGCTCCTCCCCTCTACGTCACTCCAGTCATTCGACCAAGGACCAACGAGAAAGGAAAAGCCAAGGGTGAAGTGGTGACTGGAGTATAAATTAAAAAATATTTACCTGCCTTAAAACAGGGCGGGCCGTGGACTGATCACACTACAGAAGAAAAGGAATTTATCAGGTAAGCATAAATTATGTTTTCTTCTGTTAAGTGTGGATCAGTCCACGGGGTCATCATTACTTCTGGGATACCAATACCAAAGCAAAAGTACACGGATGACGGGAGGGATAGGCAGGCTCTTTATACAGAAGGAACCACTGCCTGAAGAACCTTTCTCCCAAAAATAGCCTCCGATGAAGCAAAAGTGTCAAATTTGTAAAATTTGGAAAAAGTATGAAGCGAAGACCAAGTTGCAGCCTTGCAAATCTGTTCAACAGAGGCCTCATTCTTAAGGCCCAAGGAGAAGCCACAGCTCTAGTGGAATGAGCTGTAATCCTTTCAGGAGGCTGCTGTCCAGCAGTCTCATAAGCTAAACGAATTATGCTACGAAGCCAAATAGAAAGAGAGGTAGCAGAAGCCTTTTGACCTCTCCTCTGCCCAGAGTAAACGACAAACAGAGAAGACGTTTGTCGAAATTCCTTAGTTGCCTGTAAGTAAAATTTTAGAGCACGGACTACATCCAGGTTGTGCAGTAGACGTTCCTTCTTCGAAGAAGATTTGGGCATAAAGAAGGAACAACAATCTCTTGATTGATATTCCTGTTAGTAACTACCTTAGGTAAGAACCCAGGTTTAGTACGCAGAACTACCTTATCCGAATGAAAAATCAAATAAGGAGAATCACAATGTAAGGCTGATAACTCAGAGACTCTTCGAGCCGAGGAAATAGCCATTAAAAATAGAACTTTCCAAGATAACAACTTTATATCATGGAATGAAGGGGTTCAAACGGAACGCCCTGTAAAACAATAAGAACAAGG
Organism: Bombina bombina; assembly: GCF_027579735.1. NCBI lineage: Eukaryota > Metazoa > Chordata > Amphibia > Anura > Bombinatoridae > Bombina > Bombina bombina. The sequence continues at coordinate 120,709,410 of NC_069509.1, forward strand.
TTTAAAACTCCATGGTGGAGCAACCGTTTTAAACACAGGCTTAATCCTGGCCAAAGCCTGACAAAAAGCCTGGACGTCAGGAACTTCTGACAGACGTTTGTGTAACAGAATGGACAGAGCTGAGATCTGTCCCTTTAATGAACTAGCGGATAAACCCTTTCTAAACCTTCTTGTAGAAAAGACAATATCCTAGGAATCCTAACCTTACTCCAAGAGTAACCCTTGGATTCACACCAATATAGGTATTTACGCCATATCTTATGGTAAATCTTTCTGGTAACAGGTTTCCTAGCCTGTATTAAGGTATCAATAACTGACTCAGAAAACCCACGTCTTGATAAAATCAAGCGTTCAATTTCCAAGCAGTCAGCTTCAGAGAAGTTAGACTTTGATGTTTGAAGGGACCCTGAATCAGAAGGTCCTGTTTCAGAGGTAGAGACCAAGGTGGACAGGATGACATGTCCACCAGATCTGCATACCAAGTCCTGCGTGGCCACGCAGGTGCTATTAGAATCACTGATGCTCTCTCTTGTTTGATTCTGGCAATCAATCGAGGAAGCATCGGGAAGGGTGGAAACACGTAAGCCATCCTGAAGTCCCAAGGTGCTGTCAGAGCATCTATCAGGACTGCTTCTGGATCCCTGGATCTGGACCCGTAACGAGGAAGCTTGGCGTTCTGTCGAGACGCCATGAGATCTATCTCTGGTTTGCCCCAACGTCGAAGTATTTGGGCAAAGACCTCCGGATGAAGTTCCCACTCCCCCGGATGCAAAGTCTGACGACTTAAGAAATCCGCCTCCCAGTTCTCCACTCCCGGGAATGTGGATTGCTGACAGGTGGCAAGAGTGAGACTCTGCCCAGCGAATTATCTTTGATACTTCCATCATAGCTAGGGAGCTTCGTGTCCCTCCCTGATGGTTGATGTAAGCTACAGTCGTTGATGTTGTCCCGACTGAAACCTGATGAAACCCCGCGTTGTCAACTGGGCCAAGCCAGGAGGGCATTGAGAACTGCTCTCAATTCCAGAATGTTTATTGGCAGGAGACTCTCCTCCTGACTCCATTGTCCCTGAGCCTTCAGAGAATTCCAGACGGCACCCCAACCTAGAAGGCTGGCGTCTGTTGTTACAATTGTCCAGTCTGGTCTGCTGTATGGCATCCCCCTGGACAGATGTGGCCGAGAAAGCCACCAAAGAAGAGAATTTCTGGTCTCTTGATCCAGATTCAGAGAAGGGGATAAGTCTGAGTAATCCCCATTCCACTGACTTAGCATGCACAGTTTGCAGTGGTCTGAGGTGTAGGCGTGCAAAGGGTACTATGTCCATTGCCGTACCATTAAGCCGATTACCTCCATGCATTGAGCCACTGACGGGTGTTGAATGGAATGAAGGGTGCGGCAAGCACTTTGAAGTCTTGTTAACCTGTCCTCTGTCAGGTAAATCTTCATTTTTACAGAATCTATAAGAGTCCCCAGGAAGGGAACTCTTGTGAGTGGAACGAGGTGAACTTTTCTTTTCGTTCACCTTCATCCATGTGACCTTAGAAATGCCAGTACTAACTCTGTATGAGACTTGGCAGTTTGAAAGCTTGAAGCTTGATTAGAATGTCGTCTAGTATGGAGCTACCGAGATTCCCCGCGGGTCTTAGTACCGCCAGAAGAGCACCCAGAACCTTTGTGAAGATTCTTGGAGCTGTAGCCAATCCGAATGGAAGAGCCCACAAACTGGTAATGCCTGTCTAGGAAGGCAAACCTTAGGTACCGGTAATGATCTTTGTGAATCGGTATGTGATGGTAAGCATCTTTTAAATCTACAGTGGTCATGTACTGACCCTCTTGGATCATAGGTAAAATTGTCCGAATAGTCTCCATCTTGAACGATGGAACTCTTAGGAACTTGTTTAGGATCTTTAAGTCCAGGTTTGGTCTGAAAGTTCCCTCTTTTTTTGGGAACCACAAACAGATTTGAGTAAAACCCCTGTCCCTGTTCCGATCGTGGAACTGGGTGGATTACTCCCATTAACAAGAGCTCTTGTACGCAGCGTAGAAACGCCTCTTTCTTTGTCTGGATTGTTGACAACCTTGACAGATGAAATCTCTCTCTTGGAGGAGAGTATTTGAAGTCCAGAAGGTATCCCTGAGATATTATTTCTAGCGCCCAGGATCCTGGACATCTCTTGCCCAAGCCTGGGCGAAGAGAGAAAGCCTGCCCCCACTAGATCCGATCCCGGATCGGGGGCCCTCAATTCATGCCGTTTTAGGGGCAGCAGTAGGTTTCCTAGTCTGCTTGCCCTTGTTCCAGGACTGGTTAGGTTTCCAGCCTTGTCTGTAGCGAGCAACAGCTCCTTCCTGTTTGGTGCAGAGGAAGTTGATGCTGCTCCTGCTTTGAAATTACGAAAGGAACGAAAATTAGACTGTCTAGTCTTAGTTTTGGCTTTGTCCTGAGGCAGGGCATGGCCTTTACCTCCTGTAATGTCAGCGATAATCTCTTTCAACCCGGGCCCGAATAAGGTCTGCCCTTTGAAAGGTATATTAAGCAATTTAGACTTAGAAGCAACATCAGCTGACCAGGATTTTAGCCACAGCGCCCTGCGGTGCCTGAATGGCGATCCTGAATTCTTCGCCGTAAGTTTAGTTAGATGTACTACGGCCTCCGAAATGAATGAATTAGCTAGTTTAAGGGACTCTAAGCCTGTCCGTAATGTCGTCCAGAGTAGCTGAACTAATGTTCTCTTCCAGAGACTTCAATCCAGAACGCCGCTGCAGCCGTGATCGGCGCAATTGCATGCAAGGGGGTTGCAATATAAAACCTTGTTGAACAACATTTTCTTAAGGTAACCCTCTAATTTTTTATCCATTTGGATCTGAAAAGCACAGCTATCCTCCACCGGGATAGTGGTACGCTTAGCTAAAGTAGAAACTGCTCCCTCTACCTTAGGGACCGTTTGCCATAAGTCCCGTGTGGTGGCGTCTATTGGAAAACATTTTTCTAAATATCGGATGGGGGTGAGAACGGCACACCGGGTCTATCCCACTCCTTAGAAACAATTTCAGTAATTCTCTTAGGTATAGGAAAAACCTCAGTACTCGTCGGTACCGCAAAATATTTATCCAACCTACACATTTTCTCTGGTATTGCAACTGTGTTACAATCATTCAGAGCCGCTAACACCTCCCCTAGTAATACACTGAGGTTTTCCAGTTTAAATTTAAAATATGAAATATCTGAATCCAGTTTTAGATCAGAACCGTCACCCAACAGAATGAAGTTCTCCGTCCTCATGTTCTGCAACCTGTGACGCAGTGTCTGACATGGCCCCTAATATTATCAGCGCACTCTATTCTCACCCCAGAGTGATCACGCTTACCTCTTAGTTCTGGTAATTTAACCAAAACTTCAGTCATAACAGAAGCCATATCCTGTAATGTGATTTGTAATGGCCGGCCAGATGTACTCGGCGCTACAATATCACGCACCTCCCGAGCGGGAGATGCAGGTACTGGCACGTGAGGCGAGTTAGTCGGCATAACTCTCCCCTCGTTGTTTGGTGAAATTTGTTCAATTTGTACAGATTGACTTTTATTTAAAGTAGCATCAATACAGTTGAAAATTAATAAATTGAAACAGTTATAGCCTCAATCCTTGTAAACAACACAACTTTTCTATTGGGCTCCACTTTGGCAATTGCAACAAATGTCGTTGGGTGCAAGAGAATGACTGGGAGTGACGTAGAGGGGAGGAGCTATATGCAGCTCTGCTGGGTGAATCCTCTTGCACTTCCTGTTGGGGAGGAGTTAATATCCCAGAAGTAATGATGACCCGTGGACTGATCACACTTAACAGAAGAAAACTTTCCTGAAGTATATCAGTCTGAGTCCCGCCAAGTAAGGTCAGACCAGCCCCGAATTACCAGGCAATTCTCCTCTGAACAAGGAACATGACAACCCCAGACGATCGTTTCGGCCTCCTATGGGCCTCGTCAGTGAGGTGCAGCCACATTCCTCTAAGCACACTGGGCAAGGAGTCCACGTCTGGTTTCCCCATCACCCATAGGGAGACTTCCCCAGGGTCATAATAATTTGCATAAAAAGAGTGGAAATGTCGAAATTGGGCCCAATAAGCCATTTTCCCTCCCCGGTGTCATGTGACTCGTTAGTGTTACAAGGTCTCTTGATGTTATTGCTCTCACGCTATCTCATACTGGTCACTGGAAGTTCAACATGGCACCTCATGGCAAAGAACTCTCTGAGGATCTGAAAAAAGAATTGTTGCTCTACATAAAGATGGCCTGGGCTATAAGGAAATTGCCAAGACCCAGAAACTGAGCTGCAGCACGAGTGGCAAGACCATACAGCGGTTTCACAGGACAGGTTCCACTCAGAACAGGCCTCGCCATGGTCGACCAAAGAAGTTGAGTGCATGTGCTCAGCGTCATATTCAGAGGTTGCCTTTGGTAATAGAAAATGTATGCTCAACTGATAAATTTATTTCTTTTTTGACACGATGAGTCCACGGATCATCTTAATTACTAATGGGATATTCACCTCCTGGTCAGCAGGAGGTGACAAAGAGCACCACAGCAGAGCTGTTAAATAGCTCCTCCCTTCCCTCCCACTCCAGTTATTCGACCGAAGTTAAGGAAAGAAAGGAAAAGCCAAGGTGCAGAGGTGTCTGAAGTTTATAATACCCAACAACCTGTCTTACAAGAACAGGGCGGGCCGTGGACTCATCGTGTCAAAAATAAATAAATCAGGTAAGCATAAATTTTCTTTTCTTTTTTATGACACGATAAGTCCACGGATCATCTTAATTACTAATGGGATTCAATACCTAAGCTAGAGTACACAGATGATACAGGAGGGACAAGACAGGGAACCTAAACGGAAGGCACCACTGCTTGAAGAACCCTTTCTCCCAAAAGCGGCCTCAAGCCGAGGCAAAAGTGTCAAATTTGTAGAAATTTGAAAAAGCGTGGAGAGGACCAAGTTGCAGCCTTGCAAATCTGATCCACAGAAGCTTAATTTTTGAATGCCCATAAGGAAACAACAGCCCTCGTGGAATGAGCCGTAACCCTCTCGGAAGGCTGTTGTCCAGCAGTCTCATATGCAAAATGTATGATACTCTTCAGCCAAAAAGAAAGAAGTAGCCGTAGCTTCCTGTCCCTTACGTTTTTCCTGAGAAAATCACAAACTAAGAAGAAAACTGACGAAAGTCCTTAGTCGCCTGCAGATAAAACTTTAAAGCACGGATCACGTCCAAATTGTGCAGAAGTCGTTCTTTTCTGTGAAGGAGGATTAGGACACAAAGTAGGAACAACAATCTCCTGATTAATGTTTCGATCAGAAACAACCTTAGGAAGAAATTTTAATTTAGTACGAAAAGCGACCTTATCTGAATGGAAAATAAAAGGTAAGGAGACTCGTATTGCAATGCCGAGAGCTCTGACACTCTACGAGCAGAAGAAATAGCAATAAGAAATAAAACTTTCCAAGATAACAACTTAATATCTAAGGAATGCATAGGCTCAAACGGATGCCCCTTGAAGAACTTTGAGAACTAAATTAAGACTCATGGAGGAGTAACGGGTTTGAACACAGGCCTGATCCTGACCAAGGCCTGACAAAATGATTGTACATCTGGGAAATCCGCCAGACTTTTGTGTAACAAAATAGATAAGGCCGAGATTTGACCCTTTAGGGAACTAGTCGATAAACCCTTCTCCAAAACCTTCTTGGAGAAAAGACAAAACATTCTAGGAATCCTAACTCTACGCCATGAAGTAGCCCTTAGATTCACACCAATAGAGGTATTTACGCCAAATCTTATTGTAAGTCCTTCTAGCGACAGGCTTACGAGCCTCAATCATGGTCTCTATGACCGAGTCAGAGAACCCCCGCTTGGATAAAATTAGGCGTTCAATCTCCAAGCAGTCAGCTTCAGAGAAACTAGATTTGGGTCAAGGAAGGGCCCCCTGTATCAGAAGGTCCTTCCTCAATGAAAGTCTCCAAGGTGGCAGAGATGCCATCTCCACCAGATCTGCATACCAAATCCTGCGAGGCCAGTCTGGTGCTATGAGGATCACTGAGGCCCTCTCCTGTTTGAATCGAGCAATTACCCAAGGAAGAAGAGCAAATGGAGGAAATAGGTATGCTAGACTGAAGTTCCAAGGAACCACCAGAGCATCTATCAGTTCCGCCTGGGGGTCCCTGGACCTCGACCCGTATCTCAGGAGCTTGCCATGAGATCCAATTGCGTCTGACCCCACTTGAGAATCAGGTTGGAGAACACTTCCGGATGCAATTCCCCCACTCTCCCGGATGAAAGGTCTGCCTGCTCAGGAAATCCGCCTCCCAGTTGTCACCCCTGGAATGTGGATCGCCGATAGGCAAACAAGAGTGGCTTCCGCCCACTGTATTATTTTGGTTACCTCTGTCATCGCTAAAGAACTCCTCTTTCCTCCCTGATTATTGATGTAAGCCACTGAAGTTATGTTGTCCGACTGGAACCTGATAAAACTGGAGTGAGGCTAACTGGGGCCAGGCCAGAAGGGCATTGAAGATCGCTCTCAGTTCTAGAATATTTATAGGAAGAACAGACTCTGACTGACTCCAAACTCCCTGAGCTTTTAGGGAGCCCCAGACTGCTCCCCCACCCCAGAAGGCTGGCGTCAGTTGTCACAATCACCTAAGATGGTCTGCGAAAGCAGGTTCCCTGGGGAGAGATGATCCAGAGACAACCACCATTGAAGAGAGTCCCTTGTCTCCTGCTCCAGAGTTATTAGAGGAGACAAGTCCGCATAATATCTGTTCCATTGTCTGAGCATGCCTAACTGCAGAGGTCTGAGGTGGAACCGAGCAAACGGGATGATGTCCATTGCCGCTACCATCAGCCCGATTACCTCCATACACTGAGCCACTAACGGCCCGGGAGTAGACTGAAGGACTAGGCAAGTATCAAAGATCTTTGATATCCTGACTTATGGATTCCAAAAAGGTTACCCTTGTGTCTGGAACTAAGGAACTGTTTTCCAAATTTACCTTCCACCCGTGAGTTCTCAGGAAAGATAACACCATGTCGGTGTGGGATCTTGCTCGTTGAAAGGCCCCGTGACCGAAGCACCGCCAACAGTGACCCCAGAACCTTTGTGAAAATTCTGGAAGCAGTGGCAAGACCCAAAGGAAGAGCCACTAACTGGAAGTGTTTGTCCTGGAAGGCAAACCGTAGGGACTTGTGATGATCCCTGTGAATAGGAACATGTAGGTACGCGTCCTTTAAATCCCTGTTGTCATAAATTCACCCTCTTGGATCAAGGGAAGAATGGAACAAATAGTTTCCATCTTGAAGGACGGAACCCTGAGAAATTTGTTTAGACTGTTGAGGTCTAAAATTGGTATTAAGGTTCCCTCCTTTTTGGGAACCCACGAACAGATTGGAATAAAAACCCCTGACCCTGTTCAGAACTGGAACTGGGACAATTACTCCCAGGGCAGAGAGGTCTCTAACACAGTGTAAGAACGCCTCTCTGTCTGGTTTGCAGATAATCTTGAAAGTAGAAACTTGCCTCTAGGAGGAAAATGTTTGAACTCTAGTTTGTATCCCTGGGACACAATTTCTATTGCCCAGGGATCCTGAACCCAAACCTGAGCGAAGAAGGAAAGTCTGCCCCCTACAAGATCATATCCCGGATCGGGGGCATGCCCTTCATGCTGTCTTGGATTCAATAGCAGGCTTCTTGGATTGCTTTCCCTTAGTCCAAAAACTGGTTAGGTCTCTATGCAGGTTTGGATTGTTCCTGTTTAGAGGAGGAAGAGGAAGAATTTCCTTTGAAATTTCGAAAGGAACGAAAATTACTCTGTCGTCCTTTCCGTGTGTTTCTCTTATCTTGAGGGAGAAGATGACCCTTACCTCCCGTGATATCAGAGACAATTTCCGATAGGCCAGGTCCAAACAAGGTCTTCCCCTTGTAAGGAATAGCCAGAAGCTTAGACTTAGAGGAAACATCCGCAGACCAAGGCTTTAACCACAAGGCTCTGCGGGCTAGAATAGAGAAACCCGAAAACTTAGCTCCCAGCTTAATAATTTGAAGGGAAGCGTCCGTAATTAAAGGCATTAGCTAGTTTCAGAGCCTTTATCCTGTCCTGGATCTCATTCAAGGAAGTCTCTGTCCTGAGAGACTCAAACAGTGCATCAAACCAATATGCTGCCACACTAGTGACGGTAGCAATGCACGCAGCTGGTTGCCATTGCAGACCCTGGTGAACATAAATGTTTTTGAGTAAAACCCTCTAACTTCTTATCCATAGGATCTCTGAAGGCACAACTATCCTCTATGGGGATAGTAGTTCTCTTGGCTAAGCCACCTTAGGAACTGTTTGCCAAGCTTCCTTAATAGAGTCAGCTATGGGAAACATCTTCTTAAAAATAGGAGAGGGAGAAAAGGGAATGCCTGGTCTCTCCCACTCCTTGGTAATGATCTCCGAAGCTCGTTTTGGGACTGGAAATACGTCTGAGTAAGAAGGAACATTGAAATATCTGTCCAGTTTACTAGACTTCTTAGGGACAACCACTAAAGTGGAGTCACAGTCGTCCAAAGTAACCAAAACCTTTCCTAAGCAACAGACGGAGGTGTTCTAGTTTAAACCTAAAGGTTACAACCTCTGTGTCCATCAGAGGCAATAAACTTTCTGAATCTGAGATTTCACCTTCAGATGCTACAGCAGTACCCTCCTCTTCGGGTCCTTGGGAGGGCACCTCCGAAATTGCAACAATTGCATCAGAAACCTTGCTTACTGAATGTCTAGCTTTCCTCTTACTTTTGCCCTGTAACATTGGAAAAGCAGACAATGCATCAGAAATTGTAGAAGACATGAGAGAAGCTATGTCTTTTAAAGTAACTCCAGCGGGCGCTAGAGCAGAAGTGCAAGGCACTGCTTGTGCGGGAGGTAAAATTTGGGACGCTTGGGGAGAAAGCTGTGGCATACCTTGAACCTCGTCATTAGACTCTTGGACAACATCCGCTTTAGAAAAGATTTGCTCAGAAAAAATATTTTCAATACATGAGGGACAGAAAGGGATAGGTGGTTCCACATTAACATCCAAACATAAGGAGCAAGTGACAACTTGCAAGGCTTCTTGGTCCATGCTGTTCACTATGAGTAAATAAATAAATAAACTCAAAAATGAATAAAAACTTTTTTACAGAAAAAACACGTTACTGTGCCTTTAAATTTAAACAGGTAACTTTTTTACCCTGCTATGTTCAATATAAAAATAAATAAAATTAGTATCGATCAGACACCCTTACACATCAGCAACCCTGCTGAGGCGACTACCTGACCGCCAACCAGAAGTCACTGTCCCCTTCTCTTGTGGAGCAAGAACGATCCGGACCTCAGTAACAAGATACGCTAACGAATAGGACTAGAAGCGTTTGCTTAATTTATAAAAACCATGCGGTTCTAGTGCCATGCTATTCTGCCGTCTCTGCAATGGAAGACATGTCTGAGTACTACGCAGACACAAAAAATTGTGCGAACCAGATAAGAACGCCATCGTGGGCGTTACTATACATCTCATCTCCCGATCGGCTTATTTGTTAGTTTAATCCGTTGGGAGACATAACCACCAGAGCGTATAAAAATAAAGCTTTACTCCCAGCCCCAGTGCCTGCAGTTATGGCTGTCGAATTACTCTCCAGACTAAGAGAGCTTGTAATCCCAAACATAAAGTGCCCCTTATTGAATGAGCCTTATATGTTCTTTATTGTGTAATAAAAGTGTACACTTTTCCTCTGATTTTGTTCTTCGCCCCAGAATAAAAAAGCAGCACTTACCTTACATCTGCCTGACAGCAAGGCAGCTCACAGGCTTGAGAGGTCCTATCCCTCACATCGACCTGTGGAGAAATAAAAGTCTGAGTAAATCCACCTCAGGCTATAGAAGATAGGGCAGCATCAGAATATGGGAGGTGCAGTGAGAATTATGTCCCACAAGCCACCATTGCTCTACTGAAGAGACTGATATGGACTACGGCTACACCCTAGAACAAAGCAGCACAATCTTGCACTACTTTAAAAATAACAAACCTTGATTGAAGAATCTATACTAACACCTCACTTTACCACTTCCTATCACTAACGTAGGCAAAGAGAATGACTGGGGTGGGAGGGAAGGGAGGAGCTATTTAACAGCTCTGCTGTGGTGCTCTTTGCCGCCTCCTGCTGACCAAGAGGTGAATATCCCATTAGTAATTAAGATGATCCGTGGACTCATCGTGTCATAAAAATGAAATAGACATATGAGTGCTGCCAACATTGCTGCAGAGGTTGAAGGGGTGGGGGGTCAGCCTGCTAGTTCTCAGGCCATATGCTGCACACTGCATCAAATTGGTCTGCATGGCTGTCACCCCAAAAGGAATAAGAAAGCCTGCAAACAGTTTGCTGAAGACAAGCAGACTAAGGACATGGATTACTGGAACCATGTCCTGTGGTCCGATGAGACCAAGTTAAACTTATTTGGTTCAGATGGTGTCAAGCGTATGTAGCAGCAACCAGGTGAGGAGTACAAAGACAAGTGTGTCTTGCCTACAGTCAAGCATGGTGGTGGGAGTGTCATGGTCTGGGCCTGCATGAGTGCTGCTGGCACTGGGGAGCTAACATGTACTGTGACATATTGAAGCAGAGCATGATCCCCTACCTTCAGAGACTGGGCCGCAGGGCAGTATTCCAACATAACGACCCCAAACATACCTCCAAGATGACCACTACCTTGCTAAAGAAGCTGAGGGGAAAGGTGATGGACTGGCCAAGCATGTCTCCAGACCTAAACCCTATTGAGCATCTGTGGGGCATCCTCAAACGAAAGGTGGGGGAGCGCAAGGTATCTAACATCCACCAGCTCAGTGATGTCGTCATGGAGGAGTGGAAGAGGACTCCAGTGGCAACCTGTGAAGCTCTAGTGAACTCCATGCCCAAGAGGGTTAAGGCAGTGCTGGAAAATAATAGTGGCCACACAAAATATTGACACTTTGGGCCAAATTCGGACATTTCCACTTAGTGGTGTACTCACTTTTGTTTCCAATGGTTTAGACATTAATGGTTGTGTGTTGAGTTATTTTGAGGGGACAGCAAATTTACACTGTTATACAGGCTGTACACTCACTACATTACATTGTGGGAAAGCGACATTTCTTCAGTTTTGTCACATGAAGATTTATAATAAAATAGTTACAAAAATGTGAGGGGTGTACTCACTTTTGTGAGATACTCTATGTTCTGGATTTTATTAGTAGAGGTGTCCACATACTTTTGGCCATTTAGTGCATCTTGTTATATAAATGATTACATAATATTAAGAAAAATAATAAAAAAAAAAAATAACCTACAATATTGTGATATAAATTTTCTGTTCTGGATATTTCGTCATCAGACTCTCCTGACAGAAATCCCCTCTTTAGTATGAGGGGTGACAATCCCCTCAAACATCCATTCAATCGGCACAATAATAATGATCAACAGCACCATATGGCATCATGGATTTTATAGGACTGGGAAGTGATCCTTTAGAGACCCTGTTGCTCTCCATATATTTCATACAGTGGCATGTGACCCCATTCATGAACAAATATCGGTAGCCATTCTTCAATTACTTTTCAGATGCTCCATCATTGGTAGATTACATTTTTATACAATGGGGGGTAGTTGTTGCAAAGGAGACCCTACAGAGGACATATAGAGAAACTTAGATTTGGTATATATGGAGTTCAGCAACAGAGAAATTCTCTATGTAAGCCTTGCATCTTATCTTTCAAAGTAGCGTGTTCCTATGTGACAGGTTAGGATACACCTGCTTCTCTTAATCTTCCTAGTTTCCTTATGCCTAGTTTTTCTTTATCATAATGTAGGTTGCATTTCTGCAAGTGACTTTTGCATTTGTTGAAGTTAAACATATTTAATATTGCATTCATTGCTTGTTGCGGTTTCTACTGAGAAAGTAATTCTTGCTGGTTGTATAGCTTTTAACAACACTTACCTTTGTCTAACTTTATCATTTGAACCTTGAAGTTTTTTTCCATTGACTAATGTGCTTGTGTTAACTCTTATCATGTTAGTACTCATATTTTCGGGGTTTTTTTTATTTGTGGTATCATATGCTTGTTATGTTTATGAAGTGCATTTCAATAAAAAAGAAAACATCAAAAAAAAAGAGAAAGGAAAAAAGATAACGCAAAGAGTTAAAAAATCTAAAAACAACTTCAACATAGTATTGAGAATTTTTTTAAATTAGCATGAAATGAAAAGCAGGTTTGTTTTTGGAGGGTGATGGGGAGGAAACAGGAATTCACTGAAAACATTTTTGGTTTGATCACAATCCATCTTGTGATAATTATTAGTGTGTTAACCTGATACTGATGAGTCCTTTTCGATTTTGACAAAAACAGAATTTATGCTTACCTGATAAATTACTTTCTCCAACGGTGTGTCCGGTCCACGGCGTCATCCATAACTTGTGGGAATATCTCTTCCCCAACAGGAAATGGCAAAGAGTACAGCAAAAGCTGTCCATATAGTCCCTCCTAGGCTCCGCCCACCCCATTCGACCGACGGACAGGAGAAAAACAGGAGAAACCATAGGGTGCCGTGGTGACTGTAGTTAAAGAAATAAATTCATCAAACCTGATTAAAAAACCAGGGCGGGCCGTGGACCGGACACACCGTTGGAGAAAGTAATTTATCAGGTAAGCATAAATTCTGTTTTCTCCAACATTGGTGTGTCCGGTCCACGGCGTCATTCATAACTTGTGGGAACCAATACCAAAGCTTTAGGACACGGATGAAGGGAGGGAGCCAATCAGGTTGCCTAAATGGAAGGCACCACGGCTTGCAAAACCTTTCTCCCAAAAATTGCCTCCGAAGAAGCAAAAGTATCAAATTTGTAGAATTTGGCAAAACTGTGCAGGGAAGACCAAGTCGCTGCCTTACATATCTGATCAACAGAAGCCTCGTTCTTGAAGGCCCATGTGGAAGCCACAGCCCTAGTAGAGTGAGTTGTGATGCGTTCAGGAGGCTGCCGTCCGGCAGTCTCGTAAGCCAATCGGATGATGCTTTTCAGCCAAAAGGAAAGAGAGGTAGCAGTAGCTTTTTGACCTCTCCTCTTGCCAGAATAAACGACAAACAGAGAAGACGTTTGTCTGAAATCCTTTGTTGCTTCTAAATAGAACTTTAAAGCACGAACTACATCTAGATTGTGTAACAAACGTTCCTTCTTTGAAACTGGATTCGGACACAAAGAAGGCACAACTATTTCCTGGTTAATATTCTTGTTGGAAACAACCTTTGGAAGGAAACCAGGTTTAGTACGCAAAACAACCTTATCTGAATGGAACACCAGATAGGGCGGATTACACTGCAGAGCAGATAACTCAGAAACTCTTCTAGCAGAAGAAATAGCAACCAAAAACAGAACTTTACAAGATAACATCTTGATATCTATGGAATGTAGAGGTTCAAACGGAACCCCTTGAAGAACTGAAAGAACTAGATTCAGACTCCAGGGAGGAGTCAAAGGTCTGTTAACAGGCTTGATCCTGACCAAAGCCTGAACAAAAGCTTGAACATCAGGCACAGCTGCCAGTCGTTTGTGTAATAAGACAGATAAAGCAGAAATCTGTCCCTTTAGAGAACTCGCTCATAATCCCTTATCCAAACCTTCTTGGAGAAAAGAAAGGATCCTAGGAATTTTGATCTTACTCCATGAGAATCCCTTGGATTCACACCAACAGATATATCTTTTCCATATTTTATGGTAAATCTTCCTAGTTACAGGTTTTCTGGCTTGTATCAGAGTATCTATTACAGAATCCAAAAACCCACGCTTAGATAAAATCAAGCGTTCAATTTCCAAGCCGTTAGCTGAAGGGAAACTAGATTTGGATGTTCGAATGGACCTTGTACTAGAAGATCCTGTCTCAAAGGTAGCTTCCATGGTGGAGCCGATGACATATTCACCAGGTCTGCATACCAAGTCCTGTGTGGCCACGCAGGAGCTATCAAGATCACCGAGGCCCTCTCCTGCTTGATCCTGGCTACCAGCCTGGGAATGAGAGGAAACGGTGGAAACACATAAGCTAGGTTGAAGGTCCAAGGCGCTACTAATGCATCCACTAGAGTCGCCTTGGGATCCCTGGATCTGGACCCGTAACAAGGAACCTTGAAGTTCTGACGAGACGCCATTAGATCCATGTCTGGAATGCCCCATAATTGAGTCAACTGGGCAAAAATCTCCGGGTGGAGTTCCCACTCGCCCGGATGGAATGTCTGACGACTCAGATAATCCGCCTCCCAGTTTTCCACTCCTGGGATGTGGATCGCAGATAGGTGGCAGGAGTGATCCTCCGCCCATTTTATGATTTTGGTCACTTCTCTCATCGCCAGGGAACTCCTTGTTCCCCCCTGATGATTGATGTAAGCAACCGTCGTCATGTTGTCTGATTGGAATCTTATACATCTGGTCTTTGCTAGTTGAGGCCAAGCCTTGAGAGCATTGAATATCGCTCTCAGTTCCAGAATGTTTATCGGGAGAAGAGACTCTTCCCGAGACCATAGCCCCTGAGCTTTCAGGGAGTTCCAGACCGCGCCCCAGCCCACTAGACTGGCGTCGGTCGTGACGATGACCCACTCTGGTCTGCGGAAAATCATTCCCTGGGACAGGTGGTCCTGGGTTAGCCACCAACGGAGTGAGTCTCTGGTCCTCTGATCTACTTGAATCACTGGAGACAAGTCTGTATAGTCCCCATTCCACTGTTTCAGCATGCACAGTTGTAATGGTCTTAGATGAATTTGCGCAAAAGGAACTATGTCCATTGCTGCAACCATCAACCCTACTACTTCCATGTACTGAGCTATGGAAGGACGTGGAACAGAATGAAGAACTTGACAAGCGCTTAGAAGTTTTGACTTTCTGACATCTGTCAGGAAAATCTTCATTTCCAAAGAATCTATTATTGTCCCCAAGAAAGGAACTCTTGTCGACGGAGATAGGGAACTTTTTTCTATGTTCACTTTACATCCGTGAGATCTGAGAAAGGCCAGAACGATGTCTGTGTGAGCCTTTGTCTTTGAAAGAGACGACGCTTGTATCAGAATGTCGTCCAAGTAAGGTGCCACTGCAATGCCCCTTGGTCTCAGAACCGCTAGAAGGGACCCGAGTACCTTTGTGAAAATCCTTGGAGCAGTGGCTAGCCCGAATGGGAGAGCCACAAACTGGTAATGTTTGTCCAGAAAGGCGAACCTTAGGAACTGATGATGATCTTTGTGGATAGGAATATGTAGATACGCATCCTTTAGATCCACGGTAGTCATAAATTGACCCTCCTGGATTGTAGGTAAAATCGTTCGAATGGTTTCCATTTTGAACGATGGCACTCTGAGAAATTTGTTTAGGATCTTTAAATCCAGAATTGGTCTGAAGGTTCCCTCTTTTTTGGGAACCACAAACAGATTTGAGTAAAACCCCATTCCTTGTTCCACGGTTGGAACTGGGTGTATCACTCCCATTTTTAACAGGTCTTCTACACAATGTAAGAATGCCTGTCTCTTTATTTGGTTTGAAGATAAGTGAGACATGTGGAACCTTCCCCTTGGGGGTAGTTCCTTGAATTCCAGAAGATAACCCTGAGAAACTATTTCTAGTGCCCAGGGATCCTGAACATCTCTTGCCCAAGCCTGAGCGAAGAGAGAGAGTCTGCCCCCTACTAGATCTGGTCCCAGATCGGGGGCTACTCCTTCATGCTGTTTTGTTAGCAGCAGCAGGTTTCTTGGCCTGCTTACCCTTGTTCCAGCCTTGCATCGGTTTCCAAGCTGGTTTGGTTTGCGAACCATTACCCTCTTGTCTAGAGGCTGCAGAGTTGGAGGCCGGTCCGTTCCTGAAATTGCGAAAGGAACGAAAATTAGACTTATTCTTGGCTTTGAAAGGCCTATCTTGTGGGAGGGCGTGGCCCTTACCCCCAGTGATGTCTGAGATAATCTCTTTCAATTCTGGCCCAAAAAGAGTTTTACCCTTGAAAGGGATATTAAACAATTTTGTCTTGGAAGATACATCCGCTGACCAAGACTTTAGCCAGAGCGCTCTGCGCGCCACAATTGCAAACTCAGAATTTTTCGCCGCTAATCTAGCTAACTGCAAAGCGGCATCTAAAATAAAGGAATTAGCTAACTTAAGTGCGTGAACTCTGTCCATAACCTCCTCATACGGAGTCTTTCTACTGAGCGACTTTTCTAGTTCCTCGAACCAGAACCACGCTGCTGTAGTGACAGGAATAATGCACGAAATAGGTTGCAGGAGGTAACCTTGCTGTACAAAAATCTTTTTAAGCAAACCCTCCAATTTTTTATCCATAGGATCTTTGAAAGCACAATTATCCTCTATAGGAATAGTAGTGCGCTTGGCTAGTGTAGAAACTGCCCCCTCGACCTTAGGGACTGTCTGCCATAAGTCCTTTCTGGGGTCGACCATAGGAAATAATTTCTTAAATATAGGAGGGGGAACAAAAGGTATGCCGGGCTTCTCCCACTCCTTATTCACTATGTCCGCCACCCGCTTGGGTATAGGAAAAGTGTCGGGGTGCACCGGAACCTCTAGGAACTTGTCCATCTTGCACAATTTTTCTGGAATGACCAGGTTGTCACAATCATCCAGAGTAGATAACACCTCCTTAAGCAGTGCGCGGAGATGCTCTAATTTAAATGTCACAACATCAGGTTCTGCCTGTTGAGAAATTCTACCTGTATCTGAAATTTCCCCATCTGACAAAACCTCCCTCATGGCCCCTTCAGATTGGTGTGAGGGTATGACAGAGCAATTATCATCAGCGCCCTCCTGCTCTTCAGTGTTTAAAACAGAGCAATCGCGCTTTCTCTGATATGCAGGCATCTTGGATAAAATATTTGCTATGGAGTTATCCATTACTGCCGTCAATTGTTGCATAGTAATAAGCATTGGCGCGCTAGAAGTACTAGGGGTCTCCTGCGTGGGCAAAACTGTTGTAGACACAGAAGGAGATGATGTAGAACTATGTCTACTCCCTTCATCTGATGAATCATCATGGGCAACTTTACTATCTGTGGCAGTACTGTCCTTACTTTGTTTGGACGCTATGGCACAATTATCACACAATTTTGAAGGGGGAGACACATTGGCTTCCATACATACAGAACATAGTTCATCTGAAGGCACAGACATGTTAAACAGGCTTAAACTTGTCAATAAAGTACAAAAAAAAACGTTTTTAAACAAAACCGTTACTGTCTCTTTAAATTTTAAACAGTGCACACTTTATTACTGAATATGTGAAAAACTATGAAGGAATTGTTCAAATTTAACCAAATTTTCACCACAGTATCTTAAAGCATTCAAAGTATTGCACCCCACATTTGAGACCTTTAACCCTTAAAATGAAGAAACCGGAGCCGGTTACAGTTTTAACCCCTCTACAGTCCCAGCTACAGCCTTTGCTGCGACTTTACCAAACCGAGGGGGTATACGATACCAATGAAGCCTTCTAGGAACCTTTTCAACAACTTTCAGACCCACACACATGCAGCTGCATGTCCTGCTCTCAAAAGTAACTGCGCAGTAATGGCGCGAAAATGAGGCTCAGCCTTCTACAGGGAAGGCCCTTCCTGACTGAAAAGGTGTCTAAACCAGTGCCTGACGTTAAAAAAACGTTCCCCAAAGTTTCTAAGTGTGAATATCAACATCAAGCTTCATAAAATGCCCAAATAAAGCAATCGATCTTGCCCATAAAAGTGTCTACCAGTTTTACAGCCCATATTAAGCCCTTTATTCTGTTTGAGACTAAGAAAATGGCTTACCGGTCCCCATGAGGGGAAATGACAGCCTTCCAGCATTACACAGTCTTGTTAGAAAAATGGCTAGTCATACCTTAGGCAGAAAAGTCTGCTAACTGTTTCCCCCAACTGAAGTTATATCATCTCAACAGTCCTATGTGGAAACAGCAAACGATTTTAGTTACTGCTGCTAAAATCATATTCCTCTCACAAACAGAACTCTTCATCTTTTTCTGTTTCAGAGTAAATAGTACATACCAGCACTATTTTAAAATAACAAACTCTTGATAGTAGAATAAAAAACTACAATTAAACACCACATACTCTTCACCATCTCCGTGGAGATGTTGCCTGTGCAACGGCAAAGAGAATGACTGGGGTGGGCGGAGCCTAGGAGGGACTATATGGACAGCTTTTGCTGTACTCTTTGCCATTTCCTGTTGGGGAAGAGATATTCCCACAAGTTATGGATGACGCCGTGGACCGGACACACCAATGTTTGAGAAATTCACATTTACCTATTTTCAGTGTTTATCTGCAACACAATCCACATTCTTGTTATAGGACTATTTTCACTTATTACGAAGTAAACAATTTTTTTTCTAACATAACACTGCTTCTCAGAGAGATCCCTGCAGAAAGGTGGCTCTAGTGTTAAGCCAACTAGGCGATCATCTAAGGCCTCGCACTTCATGGGGCCTCACGCAGGGACACAGAGAAAGAAAAAAAAAATTGTACCTGGTATATTTGTAGTGGCAACGACCCCCAGCTTCTTCAGTGTGCCGTTTGTGTGTGTTTTACCACACCCTCTGCAACATTCACTTATGCTATGCAGAGGAAAGATAAAGGATAAGGATCTGCTGTAATTCTTTTACAGTGTGGTTCTACTTAACAACCACTATAGTAAGTAAGGATTAAGCTCCAAACATACTGAATAAACAGTATACAGTATGTAGAGGCTACATTGGAACCCATTGCCATCCCTGGCAGTACTAGTTCCATAAAAAAAAAATCCTGTTGTTCTATGGTATACTTCCCATAAGAAGACAAAACACATCTCACTGCCCCAAGCCACTCTCATGGGGAACTAAAGTGCACAGACTTACTACATCCATAGTAAAGAGTATACACTTCTCACCAACATTATCAAAGTTCTTCAATTCAACCAAAAAATCTCCTGTATCATTAAGATAAAACGTTTCTCAACGCAAGATCTTAAAACTTTAAGAAAATTGACACGTTACTCCACCAGTCTACCAGGTTAACTTTTCTTGTCTTTGTGCACTTTAGAAAATCAAAAGGAAAGGAGAACAGCAAACCTGTTTGCGGGGCACAGAGTAAGATTTGCCAAATCTTGTCAATCCAAATAGTCATACATCCAAAGCACTCCAGCCACCAGAGGAAATATTTGTTTAAAAGACCTTTATTGTAGGTTTGAAGCGTTGTTCCTGTAAACTTTTGGACCCAACTAATGAGAATAAGGGTCTTTTAAACAAAGATTTTTTCTGGTGGCTGTAGTGCTTTGGATGTATGACTTTAGGCAGAGTATAGAAAACAGGAGTAACATAACTATCCTTAATCAGGAACTGGACTGTATGTTCAGTGTGTGGTGTCCCCAGTGATGAAATCAGCCACTTACTGAGGATTTCCATCCTATTGAACACTGTTACAAGGTAGGGATAGCTAATGAGACATAACTTATCGCAGTGCAATGCTGCAGATTAGCAAAAGCCTTGTTCAACCATCTCCAGGCACTCTCCCCATTCTTGTGCACAAACCACCAGGCCCTTCCCTAGCTTTACATATAACAAGGCACTCCTCCACCCACCATGAACTCTACCCTCCAATTAATTTAATAAGGTTTATACTTTTATTGGGTTAAACTTTGCATTTGGGGTCTTAAAACCTTATAACTAAATACAATTTTTATAGTTTCAAGAAGAAAAAAAAGTTTGTGAACCCTTTGCAGTGTTCTCAACAGAAGATGTTGCCAACCGTGTGGCATTAGGAATTAGCTCGGTGGGGCATTGTAATACTTTGCAATACAATAACATTTTCTGTTATTTGTAAATGTTTATCAAGCTATCCAAAGAATAAATGAATAGCAGCAAACTTTAACATAAATTGATTTAATGACAATCTCTGCAACAAACATTGAAAAAATATCTTATTTTATCTTAATATTGGCTTCAATTTTATCCAGGTGGTCAGTAAAATCATCTGGGTGGTGTGCCCATTAAATAGGAATTACCTGCATTGATTACTCATAAAATGTGGTCTTATCTTGATCTAAGTCACAAGTATAGACAAACACAATATGACTAAACTAATAGCACACAGTTGCATTTTCCCCATTTTTTTTTTTTAAGACATTGCGCAACCATTCACAGTGCATGTTGAAAAAAGTAACTGAACTTCTGTGTTAACAACTTCTCCAAAGCTATTTGGAGTTAAGTGTTTAAGTTAAGGAGATTAGAAGTGTGGGTTGCAGAGGTGGACTGCACTTTAAAGGGAAATACTCCAAGGGGTCGATCCGATATAAAGCGTCGCCCGCAAAAGCCGGCGACGCCAATATTTGCGCGGATTTGGTATCACATATACGGCGTAACCTAGAAGTTACGCGCGTATATTTCTGCCGTCGCCCGCAGTTTTTTGGGCCATAGGCAGGTATACCAAACCCGCGCAGTTTGGTATCCAATATGCAGCGTAAGGACTTACGTGGCAAAAATGGAGAAAACTTACTCCATTTTCACCTCGCCACAAAAAGCAGCCGTAAGAAGCCTTACGCTGACTATTGGAGCCCCGTAACTCCCTAAACTAACTAGAAAATAAACCTAACACCTAACGCATGCGCAATGTCTATCTACCTATCAACCGCGATCCCCCCCCCCCCGAAATCCCTAATAAAGTTATTACCCCCTAAACCGCTGCTCCCGGACCCCGCCGCCATCTACATAAACTAACCCCCTACTGTGAGCCTCTAAAACCGCCGCCATCTACCTTATCTATCCCCTAATCTTACCCCTTACACCGCCGCCACCTATATAAAAATGATTAACCCCTAATGTAAGCCCCTTACACCGCCGCCATCTCTATTAAAATGATTAACCCCTAATTTAATCTACCTACCCCGCCGCCAGCTATATTATCTATATTAACCCTAAGTATATTATAGTTAATATAGGTATTACATTATATATATTAACTATATTAACCCTAATTATATTAGGGTTAATATAGTTAATATAGTTACTATAGTATTTATATTAACTCTATCTAACCCTAACTAAATTTATATTAAATTAATCTAATTCATTTATAAACTAAAATATTCCTATTTAAATCTAAATACTTACCTATAAAATAAACCATAAGATAGCTACAATATAATTAATAATTACATTGTAGCTATGTTAGGGTTAATATTTATTTTACAGGTAAATTGTTAATTATTTTAACTAGGTATAATAGATATTAAATAGTTATTAACTATTTAATATCTACCTAGTTAAAATAATTACCCAATTACCTGTAAAATAAATCCTAACCTAAGTTACAAATACACCTACACTATCAATAAATTTAATAAACTACTAACATCTATCTAAAAATACAATTAAATTAACTAAACTAAATTACAAAAAAAAACAAACACTAAATTACAAAAAATAAAAAAAGATTACAAGATATTTAAGCTAATTACACCTATTCTAAGCCCCCTAATAAAATAATAAACCCCCAAAATAAAAAAAATCCCCTGCCCTATTCTAAATTCAACAAATTTCAAAGCTCTTTACCTTACCAGCCCTTAAAAGGGCCTTTTGTGGGGCATGCCCCAAAGAATTCAGCTCTTTTGCATACAAGAAATACAATACCCCCCCCCCCATTACAACCCACCACCCACATACCCCTATTCTAAACCCACCCAAACCCCCCTTAAAAAAGCCTAACACTACCCCCCTGAAGATCTCCCTACCTTGTCTTCACCACACCGGGCCGAACTCCTGATCCGATCCGGGCGATGTCTTCCTCCAAGCGGCAAAGAAGAATTCTTCCTCCGGCGATGTCTTCCTCCAAGCGGCAAAGAAGAATTCTTCCTCCGGCGACGTCTTCCTCCAAGCGGCAGCAAAGTCTTCATTCTTCCGGCGGCATCTTCAATCTTCTTTCTTCGCTCCGCCGCCGCGGAGCATCCATCCCGGCCGACTGCTGAACTTGGAATGATGTACCTTTAAATGACGTCATCCAAGATGGCGTCCGCCGAATTCCGATTGGCTGATAGGATTCTATCAGCCAATCGGAATTAAGTTAAAAAAATCTGATTGGCTGATTGAATCAGCCAATCAGATTCAAGTTCAATCCGATTGGCTGATCCAATCAGCCAATCAGATTGAGCTCGCATTCTATTGGCTGATCGGAACAGCCAATAGAATGCGAGCTCAATCTGATTGGCTGATTGGATCAGCCAATCGGATTGAACTTGAATCTGATTGGCTGATTCAATCAGCCAATCAGATTTTTTTAACTTAATTCCGATTGGCTGATAGAATCCTATCAGCCAATCGGAATTCGGCGGACGCCATCTTGGATGACGTCATTTAAAGGTACATCATTCCAAGTTCAGCAGTCGGCCGGGATGGATGCTCCGCGGCGGCGGAGCGAAGAAAGAAGATTGAAGATGCCGCCGGAAGAATGAAGACTTTGCTGCCGCTTGGAGGAAGACGTCGCCGGAGGAAGAATTCTTCTTTGCCGCTTGGAGGAAGACATCGCCGGAGGAAGAATTCTTCTTTGCCGCTTGGAGGAAGACATCGCCCGGATCGGATCAGGAGTTCGGCCCGGTGTGGTGAAGACAAGGTAGGGAGATCTTCAGGGGGGTAGTGTTAGGCTTTTTTAAGGGGGGTTTGGGTGGGTTTAGAATAGGGGTATGTGGGTGGTGGGTTGTAATGGGGGGGGGGGGGTTATTGTATTTCTTGTATGCAAAAGAGCTGAATTCTTTGGGGCATGCCCCACAAAAGGCCCTTTTAAGGGCTGGTAAGGTAAAGAGCTTTGAAATTTGTTGAATTTAGAATAGGGCAGGGAATTTTTTTTATTTTGGGGGTTTATTATTTTATTAGGGGGCTTAGAATAGGTGTAATTAGCTTAAATATCTTGTAATCTTTTTTTTTATTTTTTGTAATTTAGTGTTTGTTTTTTTTTGTAATTTAGTTTAGTTAATTTAATTGTATTTTTAGATAGATGTTAGTAGTTTATTAAATTTATTGATAGTGTAGGTGTATTTGTAACTTAGGTTAGGATTTATTTTACAGGTAATTGGGTAATTATTTTAACTAGGTAGATATTAAATAGTTAATAACTATTTAATATCTATTATACCTAGTTAAAATAATTAACAATTTACCTGTAAAATAAATATTAACCCTAACATAGCTACAATGTAATTATTAATTATATTGTAGCTATCTTATGGTTTATTTTATAGGTAAGTATTTAGATTTAAATAGGAATATTTTAGTTTATAAATGAATTAGATTAATTTAATATAAATTTAGTTAGGGTTAGATAGAGTTAATATAGTTAATATAAATACTATAGTAACTATATTAACTATATTAACCCTAATATAATTAGGGTTAATATAGTTAATATATATAATGTAATACCTATATTAACTATAATATACTTAGGGTTAATATAGATAATATAGCTGGCGGCAGGGTAGGTAGATTAAATTAGGGGTTAATCATTTTAATAGAGATGGCGGCGGTGTAAGGGGCTTAGATTAGGGGTTAATAATTTTAATATAGATGGCGGCGGTGTTAAGGGCTCACTTTAGGGGGTTATAGATATAATATAGCTGGCGGCGGGGTACGGGAGCGGCGGTTTAGGGGTTAATAACTTTATTAGGTTGCGGCTGGGTAAAGGAGCGGCGGTTTAGGGGTTAATAGCTTTTTTATTGTTAGGCTAGTGAGGGGGGATAGCGGATAGAGGGTTAGACAGTGCGGGCTATGTTAGGGAGGCGTGTTAGACAGTGCAGGCTATGTTAGGGAGGCGTGTTAGACAGTGCGGGTGTTTTAGACTTTAGTCAGGTTTTATAGGCGCCGGCAGATTCTAACGTGGCGCAAGTCACTGGCGACGCCAGAAATTTGTACTTACGCAGATTTCTGGACATCGCTGGTTTGTGAGACTTACGGCACGTTAGCATCTGACGGCGACCTATATGGGATGGCTCGAGTTGCGAGCTGAAACTGCGGGCGACGCCGGTTCCCTCGCTTGCGCCGCAAACTGCGATCGATATCGGATCGCGCCCCAAATGTTTTAACGCCTTTACTACCCATTCCCCAGCTTTGCACAACCAACATTGTTATAATAATATAAAATGTATAACCTTTAAACCTCTAAATTTCTGCCTGTTTCTACGTCACTATGGACCGCCTCTTATCTCAGTGCATTTTTATCTCTTTTCACAGCAAGACACTGCTTGTACACGTGTCATTTAGATAATAATGTGCTCACTCCAGTGGAGTTATTCATAAGTCAGCACTAATGGGCTAAAATGCAAGTCTGTAAATAGCACTGAGATATGGGGGCAGTCTACAGTGGCGTAGATACAAGGTAATAACACAGTTAAAAAGTATATTAATATAACTGTTAGTTATGCAAAACTGGGGAATGGGTAATAAAGGGATTATCTATCTTTTTAAACAATAAACATTTCCGAGGAGAATTCCCCTTTAAGGCACAAAAAGCCTGGTTACTAACAAATGTGTTATTCCCAAGAAAGATTGGTTAGTGTGAACCATGCCTCAATCCCAACAATTTTCACAGGACCTTAGAAAACACATCATACAGATTCACAAAGCTGGAAAAGGTTACAAAAGCATTATGACTTGGGTGCACATCAGTACACAATATGACAAAATGTCTACTAATGGAGAAAATTCAGGACTGTTGTTACTCTCCCTAGTAGTGGGTGTCCTGCAAAGATCACTGCAAGAATACAATGAGCAATCCTGAAAGACCCAAAGGGTAACAGCAAAAGACCTCCAGAAAAATCTATAAACTGCAAAAGTCTTTGTTCATGTGTCCACTATCATAAAAACCCTGAACAAGAATGATTTCCATGGAAGGATACTGATGCTGTCTAAAAACAAACATTTTGGTACATCTCAAGTTTCCCCAAGACCACCTGGATGTTCCAAAAAAAATGGGCAATGTGCTGTGGACAGATGAGACAAAAGTTTAAAGTGAAGGTAAACTTTGATGAATGAAAGCCCGGTTTTTAAAAATACTATTAAAAAACAGGGGCACTTTAATTCATCAAAGCCGGATTTGTCATTGCTCATGTGTGAAGAGAGGATCTCTGGGTGGGGGAAGCTGCTCTGGCTGTAAAAAGAAGAAAGGTACGTTTTTAAACAAAACGACTGCTTTCTAAACTTTGATGAATGAAAGTGCCCCTATTTTTAATAGTATTTTTAAAAACTCTGCTTTCATTCATCAAAGTTTACCTTCACTTTAACTTTTTTGTCAACAAATGCACAACGTAATGTGTGGAGGAGAAAGGGCACTGCACACCAGCACCAAAACCTCTTCTCAACTGTGAAGCATGGTAGAAGGAGCATGATGGTTTGGGGTGGGTTTGCTGCCTCAGGGCCTGGACACATTGTAATCATTGAGAGAACAATGAATTCAAAGACATTTTCCAGGAGACTGTCAGGGCAGCAGTCAATGACCTCAAACTTAGAGGTGATAAAACAAGACAATGACCCAAAACACAGAAATAAACAAACTAAAGAATGGCTTAAAAGAAGATTCAGTGTCCTGACATTAACCAAAATTAGATGCTGTGGCATGACCTGAAAAGGGCTGTGCAATCAAGATAACCCAGAAATATTGATGAAACGAAACAGATTTGTTGGGAGGAATGGTCCCAAAATGTGTCCTCAGTGTTGTGCAATTGTTTTAAGCAGCTACAAGAAATGTTTGGTGGATGTTGATGCTACTAAAGGAGGATCTACAAGTTACTAAATTCAAGGGTTTGCTTCATCTGGCCTTTAGGTGGAATGATTACTCAATGTCTTCAAAAAACAAATTTGAAAAGTACAATTTTTCGTGTATTAGCTTAGTCAGGTGGTGATCAGACCACATATTTTATGAGTAATCAATGCAGAAATACAAAGGGTTCACAAACTTTTTTTTTTGCTGGTATGTTGGCCATTTATGGGTCGTGTTAGCTTTGTGGTTAAGAAGTCATATACATGTTTGGTATCTCTATACTCAGGAGACATGGGGCATTCAAATTTACCAATTTTATCCTACTATTGTGTGTGTTAAATAATGTCAAGAATTATATGTCAAAAAGGATCTGAAATTATTGTTCTGTAAAAAAAACAACATGTTTTTAAAGCAATTTTGGGTGGATAAATCTAGATTTGTATATTGCAAAATGTGTGTACTTTCAGATCTCATGAGTAGTTTGGCACTGTAAACCATTTCTAGGTAATACCTATTTTGTTTTAGCAAGTATGAAAATCATTTTGTGCTCTGGTACTCAAATGTTCAGAAGAACTGTGGCTTTTATACAAAAATAAAATTCAGTCAGGATAGAATTTGCTGAACATGCATGTATTTCATAAAATTAAAAAAAAAAATCTAATATTTTTATTTTGTTTTAGGTTTATTGCATTATATCTTAATCCAAAAAAAGAAATATTTAGCTAAAAATGCACCATATGAAAGCTGAACTGGTGGTGTAAATTTTTTTTGCATATATATAAAGTTTATAAAATGTGTGTGTGTATGTATATATATATATATATATATATATATATATATATATATATATATATATATATATATAATCCTACACTCAGGAATAAAGTCCAAAATGAATGCATAGCAAAAATTATGAATCTGTCTGGTCTCCAGAGGACCAAAAAAAAAAATAGCAATACCCTGGCACTGAAAGGGTTAATGGCAGAAGCATTTTGGGAATGATCAGAAATGATCTGCCAAAAAAAGTGCAGGGTTGTGATCAGCCCCTGCATAATTATTTTTTTGCTAGAATAACTCAATTTAGAAAGTTGCTATTGCCATGAAAACTCTTACATACTTCTTCATATCACAGTAACTTGTGGAACAACTTGCCTAAGGAGGTAGTGACTGCCAATGCATTAGATACATTTAACAATGGCTTAGATACATTTTTGGATAAAAACAGATGTCTGGAGCACTATATGGCAGCAGTTTTGCAAGAATGTTATCCATTTGCAAGAGCACTAGATGGCAGCACTATTTCCTGACATGTAGTGCTCTAAACACCTACCCATGTATCTCTTCAACAAAGAATACCACAGAAACAAATCAAATTTGAAAATAGAAGTAAACTGGGAACATTTTTAAAATTGTATCCTTTGCTTGAATCACAAAATACATATTTTGGTTTTTATATCCCTTAAAGGGATACTAGCCCCAATTTTTTTCTTTCATGATTCAGATAGAGCATGCAATTTTAAGCAACTTTCTAGTTTACTCATATTATCAATTTTTCTTTGTTCTCATGTTATCTTGATTTGAAAAAGCAGTAATGAAAGGCTAGGAGCTGGCCCATTTTTAGTTAAGCGCCTGGGTAGCGCTTGCTGATTGGTTTGCTACATTTAGCCACAAATCAGTAAGTGCTACCCAGGTGCTGAACAAAAAATGGGCTGGCTCTAAAGCTTACAGTACTGGTTTTTCAAATCAAGATAGCATGAGAACAAAGAAAAATTGATAATAAATCATGAAAGAAAAAAAAAATGGATTTAGTATCCCTTTAAATGCAAGTTCAATTTTACACTTCTTTTTTCAACCTCATTTACTATGTATATTTTACACATAAAATAATCATAGACAGAAAGTTTTATAATTTAACACTTCATTTTAAAGAAAAAAATGTTACAATCATTAATATGCTTTATCTTTCCTATACTGTTTTAAAAGATTCCTGCATAATACGACACCATACAATATATATATATTGCATTGCAAACCAAAGATAATGTTTTAATGAAGTGTGTTTGATAACAAAACTGTCTGCGCAATAGAAGAAAAAAAAAAAAATTATAAAAATTGGTTGATCATTGTTTTACAATTTATAAGATTTACAACATGTTTTATAAAGCTCTTTATTATCTTTCTGTATACGTGTACAGTACATATATATGAATGTATATCAACACAAACATTCCTGTGTACAAGAGTTGGGTGTATGCACGTGTTTAAGTATGCACATAAAAAATTCTGTCTTACGGTAATTTGAAGGGAACATGTCTTAAAGGGACACTGAACCCAATTTTTTTCTTTCATGATTCAGATAGAGCATGCGATTTTAAGCAACTTTCTAATTTACTCCTATTATCAATTTTTCTTCGTTCTCTTGCTATCTTTATTTGAAGAAGGAGTCTAAGCTAAGGAGCCAGCTTTTTTTTTTTATTCAGGACCATGGACAGCACTTGTTTATTGGTTCTGTCCAATCAGCTAGGACAACCCAGTTTGTTCACCAAAAATGGGCCGGCATCTAAACTTACATTCTTGCTTTTCAAATAAACATACCAAGAGAATGAAGAAAATTTGATAATGGGAGTAAATTAGAAAGTTGCTTAAAATTGCATACTCTATCTGAATCACAAAAGAAAAAATGTGGGTTCAGTGTCCCTTTATGTATAAAAAGGAATTGCCCACTAAATATAAAATATATTTTATCTTATAAGGGCACTGAATGCATTTTAAGATAAGAGTGATATATATCCACATTTAGCCACTATATATTGTAAAAGATGTGCATAAAATTAAAGATGATTTAAAGCTGTTATTTTCATTAAAATAAATAAATATCAGTATTTTACAAACCAGGGATATAGACAATAAAAATATTTTTGAAAATCTCTGTCTGGTCTGTTTTATATTAGCTATTCTGAGTATAGATGTAAATGAGCACATTAATACTTACTAATAATCTCATATCCAGCATCAAAAAGCACACAATCTGTTGGATTGAACAGACATAAAAACTGTTTTGTAATGAGCCTACAAGGACATTCCTAGTGTTCACACCAGGGGGCCTATCTATCAAGCTCCGAATGGAGCTTGACGCCCCGTGTTTCTGGCGAGCCTGCAGGCTCGCCAGAAAAAGCAGTTATGAAGCAGCGGTCTAAAGAGCACTGCTCCATAACCCTGTCTGCCTGCTCTGATGAGGCGGACAGGAATCGCCGGAATTCAACCCGATCGAGTACGATCGGGTTGATTGACACACCACTGCTGGCGGCCGATTGGCCATGAGTCTGCAGGGGGCGGTGTTGCACCAGCAGCTCACAAGAGCTGCTGGTGCAATACTGAATATGGAGAGTGTATTGCTCTCCGCATTCAGCGAGGTCTGGCGGACCTGATCAGCACTGTCGGATCAGGTCCGACAGACATTTTATAAGTAGGCCTCCAGGTGTTAACAATATGAAGAGATGCCAGACCATAGCTACACAGAGTTTAGCTTGACCTCTATAGGTATGCATATATAAATATTTGTAAATTACTACACTATATGGATGCGATTTGTATGTATATGAAAGGGGGGTTGGGTGGAATGGTGAATAAACATAGATTTGATATTTTAATCCTGTGCCTTGCTATGTTTATTTGACCTATACCTTAAAGGGATAGTAACCCCCAAATTTTATTTTACAATTCATATAGAACATACAATTTTAAACAACTTTCCAATTTTATTCTATAATCAAATTTTCTTCATTCTCTTGTTATCCATTGCTGAAGGGACAGCATTACTGACAGGAAGCTGAAAATATCTATTTAGCCAATCACAAGAGACAAATGTGTGCAGGCACCAATTGGCAGCAGCTCCCACTAGTGTATGATATGTGCGTATTCATGTTTTAACAAGGGATACTAAGAGAACGATGCACATTTGATAATAGAAGTGAATTTAAAAGTGTCTTAAAATGACCTGCTCTATCTGAATCATGCAAGTTTAATTTTGACTTTCCTATCCCTTTAATTTTACTGCTTGCTTGGCAGTAGTTTAGTAATACACATCTAATCTATTATATGTCATTAAAGGGACATTAAACACAAAATATTTCTTTCATGATTCAGATAGAGAAAACAATTTTAAATAAAATTCTAATTTACTTCTATTATCTAATTTGCTTTATTCTTAGATATCATTTGTTGAAGAAAAAGCAATGCACATGGGTGAGCCAATCACATGAGGCATCTGTGTGCATGCACCAATCAGCTACTGAACCTATCTAGATATGCTTTTCAGCAAAGGATATCAAGAGAATGAAGCAAATGAGAAAGTTGTTTAAAATTGAATGCTCTTTCAAAATCATGAAAGACAAAATGTGGGTTTCATGCCCCTTTAAAGCATGCATGTTATCACTCAACAAAATTACATTTCAGATCATTGTAACATTTTGTTTGACCTTGGAAAATATTGATTACTTCTAACTTACTTTGAAAGAATTGTAAATGCTCAGGCAACATGAAAGATAGATAGATAGATATTTTGGGAAAGCACTGGCAAAAATCTAAAATAATTTTCCAATATTTTTCCATATTAACCACATATTAACCACATGAATCAAACATTAATTGAAGTAGCACTATACTGTAAATTGTTTTACTCTTAAATTGTTCCTTCTGTTTCAGTTGTCTTTGCAATTGAAATAGGTTTGCTGAATTAAACCAGGACGCATAATGAAAAAGATCGATAGTTAGTGAGAGGTATGATTTTCCTGTAGGCTCAGCCCAATTAAATGGATATTTTCTTGAGAACAATAGGTTGTAGTTTTAATGAGCAGTATAAGTTACTTCAAATACAAAAATAAACCTAAAAGAGCAGTTTCCCATAACTGTAATACTGCTATACCAAGCAATTGAAAACATACTAAGGGGAAACACATGTAAAACAACAGTATAATGATAAATTTATCATATAAAAGGTTCTCATGTAAATCTTGGTTGCCAGATTATATATAGATAGGCACCAAATTTGCATAATGTAAACTATTAGTGTGAATATGTAAAATAAGATTAGGGTAAGAAAAAAAATGCACTGAAGATTTATCTGCAGCTAAGTGGTTAACAAATTAGTCATACAAATCTATACCTCTAGAATATATTGTATATATGAAAAAAAATACCTTTTTCCAGCTCATTAACTCTTTCCAGGAGTGCAGTGAGGGCAGATTCTGTCTTGTGTCTGTGAGCTGCACTCTCGTTATGAAGCAAGGATTTTTCATCTTCCAGTTCGGCCACTTTGTTTAAAAGCTGGTGCTCAAGATCTCCCAGCCTTCTCTGAAGCATCTCTCGAAGGTCATTAGGTAGCGCAGAGTAGGACACGTTGGATCTCAATTGATGCTATAACGAAAAGATCATCAATTAGGCATCTGGTAAAATTGTTACAAATGAGATGTCACAATAGTTGTTGACAATGAGTCCACAGCAGATGAGAATTCAATGACTGCACTGATGCATTTTATATTGTATCTTGCAAATTGGACTGTCATTCAGTTACAATCCTGAAGGGACTTAAAACAAACTTGAAAAATGAGCGCAATTAAATTATGCATCATACAATACTTATAAGTAGTGTTTCATGACGTTTACAAAACATTTAAATAACTTAAAAGGTCATTCTAATGATAAATGCATGCTCTTATTTAAGCATGTCATTTTATCACTAGGAATGCTAAAAAAAAAAAAAGCTATCTGTTAACCCTCCCCACAAAGAGATTAAACACATAGTTAAAGTACTGCAGGTCCTGAGTGGAAACTGATGCTTTTCCAATCAGCAGGGCTACGTACGACCCAATTAGCTCTGTTGACTGGATCGGTGGCAGTTTCAGTTCAGGACTAGCAGTGCCCCTTTGTGGGCTTAAACACATAACTTTGCAGTGTCACAAATAATACAATTATTCGCTCTAATAAAATTAGAGCATGCCATTTTATCTCTATAATGGCCTATTTAGAAGTAATATTAAAGAAATATTCAATTTTCTGTTATTTCGTCAACGGTTAGTGTCTCATTATACTGAAAGTAATAAGAATTGGAATTTAAATCTGTTTCCCACCGCTAACTGAACTGAATGAACAATACCCCATAATTTACTATGACATCTCTACATAGAAGAACCAAGACGTTTGTAAATTAGATCAGCCTGTTTAAGTACAGATTTAAAATTACTAGAGTGTCTACCCAATTAAAACCTACGTCGGAGTGTGTGAGGGGTATAGCTGTCTCCAGTCCACTTTGACTGAATAAAGTTTAATGTTTTTCATTGTGAATCTCTGTATAAAAAAAAACATGTATTGTAAGTAGTGATGTTAAAATAAAATGCCATATTTCAAAGGTAGTAACAATATTAATTCATTTCAGTTATTTGCTACTAACAGCAAATTGCTTGATCCAGATTTGATGAAAGAGTTAAAAAATAAAATAAAATATTTTAGATCATATCATTGTGAGTATTTCTATACATGGACAGTGAGTTCTTTTTTTTAATGTAAGGTAATTAAAAAATAATGTATTGTGATTAAGGTGACAGCTCCGATAAAAATATTTTATTCCCTGGCGTGATTTACACAATACCCATAGAGAAATAATGAGAACATAACAACTCATGCAGAGTTGCTTCATAATGGAAGCTACAAACACAATTTATTGGGTTACAAATGATCAAATTTTGAAATTTTAGAGCATTTAAAAATTGACATTTGCAGAGATATTTCAATGTTATCAATATATATATATATATATATATATATATATATATATATATATATATATATATATATATATATATATATACACACACATTAATAGATAGAAAGGCAGACAAATAGTGTTTTAGTCTTGTCCAATAGTAAAAAAAATAAAAAAATAATGAGATTATTAGTAAACAGCTTTTTTTTAGTAATGTGTAGCAATTATATTGTATATGTGTATAATCTCACATCAAAAACACTACATAATTTATGGCTAAAACAGTAATGTTTAGCTTGTGCTTAGAGACACACAAGGATGTGGTAAAGGGGCATTTAAGATTAGTATAAAAGAGAGAATAAAGAAGAAAAAATCAAATGACAAATTCCTCAAAATTGATTTATAATTTTTTTTTAATTAAAATATTGTGCAAAATGAGCTACTTGTAATTCTTAATATATAATGAATTTTATTGTTTTGTACTTATGGACTTTTGCAGTATCCGAGTAATATAAATCATAATTGTCATGATTTTCAAAATTATGTCACAAAGCAAATTTGGTTAGAAAGAGAACCATTGGGGTATAGCTCAGTGCTTTTACTATCTGCAAGCTGACAGCTTTCTACTATTTTATCTACAGGTTTGTCAAAAATATACACTGAACAGATTACTCCTCATCTAAGTTCTAAATGCAGCTACCCACATTTAGCTTACAATACAACATATAAATAACAATTCTCTTTTAATATTCAATGAACAAAAATGTATATCAGTGAAAACATGTTGTGCCCATATGATGAACCCGTGGCTGCATGAGATCACTGCAATACATAGTGATCCTCTGGTAATCTACTGGGATCCCTGACTAAAAGGCAGAAAGGTATTTATTAATGTATTTATTTAAAATATATATATATTACCTCTAAATTTTCCAGTCTGTCCTTAAGAGTCTGCATGGTGCGGCTGAGTTGATCAATGATCTGGCTGGGATCCCTCGGAAGATCCCCCATGGTGTCTTTGCCCCTAGGTTTGCCATAAACCTTACTCCAAGTGCCATGTTTCCCATCCTGCCCTGCGCTCTCAGATAGGGTCTCGCAGCGGGTCAGCTTGGATGTCAGCTCCCTTACAGTTTCCTTCTGGTTCCCTATGGTCTCTTTCTGTTGCAGAATAGTCTCTCTGAGCTGGACGACAGTGGTGCGTAGCTCTTCTTCAGGGTTCCCTGGTCCATGGGCTTGGATGGAAGGTACTGGACAGCCTGGGTTGACATCTGCAGGGATAGCCGTGCATATAAAACGTTCTCTGGGCTTTTCCTGACTCTTGGCATTATCCCCTTGTACCAGCACAAGGAGGCAAAGGATCCCACTTAGAAGTATAAGCATGCTGACTACTGCTACCAAAACAGACGACAGTTTCAAGCAGTAGGTACCAATTTCACTGGGTATAGATATAGTTATATGACAATGAAATGAAGAAAATTAAAACAAGCACAAAGCAGAAAAGAAGTTTTCTTGTTCTTATTATGTTTCCTATGATGCTGTCTCCACAAGTTAAATAAACCGTTAGAAATGGATCCTGTTCAGTTCCCTCAGGACTGTGTGATGTGAGGTAAAGATCTCGCTTGCTGCTCTCCGTCTCCAGCAGGGCTCTGCACTGCCTGTGCCTGTGCTCGTCTCTCTGGCTCACCTTAAAGGCACAGAACTAGCAGGCGTGCCCTGATTGGCAGCTCGTCTGCCATGCACACGTCATCCTATGTGAGTACACGAGCTGAGGTGAATATTCATGTGTTTCAAGTGCTTGTTTACGCAAATCCGTTTTGCTTGCGAACATCACGAAATGGGTGGTTAATAGATGTCATAAAATGCAATATTTAACCAAAGGGATTCAAAGCGAATGCACTTGTTGCACTGCCTGTTTATACTATTACATTACTAGCTATGTTGTATTCTGTGTAAATTGCATTTATCTTTATAATAAAATTCATTTTTCTTTTGGCTTTTACCTCTATTTTGTTTTCACTCTTATTTGTTTTTTATTCAGAGGCTTCACTGTAAGCTGCTGCATCCTCTTCTCCTCCCCTCCTTTACACGCTGACAGTTTAGTTTTTCTGTAGCTTTTCTTTCACACTGGGTTTCCCGCCTCCATTTTAGGATGATTGACAGCCGCCTATTATAAGTCTCACTTGCCCTGCTGCGTGTTATCCCTCGGTAGTTTTTACCCTCACAATCTCCCGGACTGTTATGTTTTCTCTCAGGGGAGCTATTTCTAGTGACAGCTACATATCCCTCCTGACTCTGTTATACGGATACCTTACAAGGACTTTTACTCAAGGACTGAACCTATTAATTGTATATTTTTAATTCAAATTGTACCTTACTTTATAAGCGAATTGTATTCTACTAATAATATCTTTACTGTTACTTTTAACAGATTAAAGGGATACTAAACCCAATTTTTTTCTTAAACCCCTTAATGACCACAGCACTTTTCCATTTTCTGTCTGTTTGGGACCAAGGCTATTTTTACATTTCTGCGGTGTTTGTGTTTAGCTGTTTTCCTCTTACTCATTTACTGTACCCACACATATTATATACCGTTTTTCTCACCATTAAATGGACTTTCTAAAGATACCATTATTTTCATCATATCTTATAATTTACTATAAAAAAAATTATAAAATATGAGGAAAAAATGGAAAAAAACACACTTTTTCTAACTTTGACCCCCAAAATCTGTTACACATCTACAACCACCAAAAAACAGCCATTCTAAATAGTTTCTAAATTTTGTCCTAAGTTTAGAAATACCCAATGTTTACATCTTCTTTGCTTTTTTTGCAAGTTATAGGGCACTAAATACAAGTAGCACTTTGCTATTTCCAAACCATTATTTTTCAAAATTAGCGCTAGTTACATTGGAACCCTGATATCTTTCAGGAATCTCTGAATATCCATTGACATGTATATATATATTTTTAGTAGACATCCCAAAGTATTGATCTAGGCCCATTTTGGTATATTTCATGCCACCATTTCACCGCCAAATGCGATCAAATACAAAAAATCGTTCACTTTTTCACTAATTTTTTCACAAACTTTTGGTTTCTCACTGAAATTATTTACAAACAGCTTGTGCAATTATGGCTTAAATGGTTGTAAATTCTTCTCTGGGATCCCCTTTGTTCAGAAATAGCAGATATATATGGCTTTGGCGTTGCTTTTTGGTAATTAGAAGGCCGCTAATTGCCACTGCGCACTACACATGTATTATGTCCAGTAGTGAAGGGGTTAATTAGGGAGCATGTAGGGAACTTTTAGAGGTAATTTTAGCTTTAGTTTAAGTGTAGTACACAACCCCAAGTATTGATCTAGGCCAATTTTGGTATATTTCATGCCACCATTTCACCGCCAAATGCGATCAAATTAAAAAAAACGTTACATTTTTCACAATTTTAGGTTTTTCACTGAAATCATTTACAAACAGCTTGTGCAATTATGGCACAAATGGTTGTAAATGCTTCTCTGGGATCCCCTTTGTTCAGAAATAGCAGACATATATGGCTTTGGCATTGCTTTTTGGTAATTAGAAGGCCGCCAAATGCCGCTGCGCATCACACGTGTATTATGGCTAGCAGTGATGGGGTTAATTATGTAGCTTGTAGGGTTAATTTTAGCTTTAGTGTAGAGCTCAGCCTCCCACCTGAAACATCAGACCCCCTGATCCCTCCCAAACAGCTCTCTTCCCTCCCCCACCCCACAATTGTCCCCGCCATCTTAAGTACTGGCAGACACTCTGCCAGTACTAAAATAAAAGCTATATTTGTTTTTTTTTTTGTTTTTTCTTAGCAAATTTACATATGCTACTGTGTAGGATCCCCCCTTAGCCCCCAACCTCACTGATCCCCCACCAAATAGATCTCTAACCCTCCCCCTCTGCCTTAATGGGCGCCATCTTGGGTACTGGCAGCTGTCTGCCAGTACCCAGTTTAGTAAAAAAAAGTGTTTGTTTTTTTAATTTAATTGCCCTTTTCTGTAGTGTAGCTTCCCCCCCCCAGATCAACACCCCACCCCTTCCAGATACCTTAGATTGTTTATTTATTTAAATGTGTTTTTTTTTTCTTTTATTACCATTTATTTTTCTGCAGTGTAGCGGTTCGCTCCCGCCCCGTGCACGCGCCCACCCGCCGCCCCCCGTGCGCGCTCCTGCCTATCCCGCCCCCGATCCCGCCCCCCCTCCACTTCATCCGGCACACCGATGGCCGCCCACCCGCCTCCCAGACTTGCTCCCACCCACCAACGATACCGGCCACCGATGTCCGGTGCAGAGAGGGCCACAGAGTGGCTCTCTCTGCATCGGATGGCCAAGGGGGGTTATTGCAGGATGCCTCGATATCGAGGCATCACTGCAATAACCGGAAAGCAGCTGGAAGCGAGTAGGATCGCTTCCAGCTGCTTTCCAGACCAAGGACATACGCCACACGTCCTCGGTCATTAACTGTATTTTTTTTGAGGACGTGTGGCGTACGTCCTTGGTCCTTAAGGGGTTAAAGGGACACTGAACCCAAATTTTTTTCTTTCATGATTTAGATAGAGCATGACATTTTAAGCAACTTTCTAATTTACTCTTATTATCAAATTTTCTGTATTCTCTTGGTATCTTTATTTGAAATGCAAGAATGTAAGTTTAGATGCCGGCCCATTTTTTGTGAACAACCTGGGTTGTCCTTGCTGATTGGTGGATAAATTCATCCACCAATAAAAAAAGTGCTGTCCAGAGTGCTGAACTAAGAAAAAAGCTTAGATGCCTTCTTTTTCAATTAAAGATAGCAAAAGAACAAAGAAAATATGATAATAGGAGTAAATTAGAAAGTTGCTTAAAATTGAATGTTCTATCTGATTCACAAAAGAAAAAAATTGGGTTCAGTGTCCCTTTAAAGGGATACTAAAGCTACATTTTTCTTTCATGATTCAGATAGAGCATGACATTTTAAGCAACTTTCTAATTTACTCCTATTATCAATTTTTCTTACTGCATACAAATATCCTGTATTTTCTGGTTGTATTCTAATAAAGAGACTAAAACATAATTATATATAGTCATTATACCATTGCTAAAACAACAAATCTAATGGTGGCTTAAGACTTTTGCACAGTACTGTATTTGTGTGTGTATGTATACTGTATATGTGTGTGTATATATATATATATATATATATATATATATTTGTGTGTGTGTATGTATATATATATATATATATATATATATATATATACAGGTGGCCCTCGTTTTACAACGGTTCAATTTACACTGTTTCAGAATAACAACCTTTTTTCCCAGTCATGTGACTGCTATTAAGCATTGAGAAGCAGTGCATTTATTAAAATATCCAGTAGGTGGAGCTGTCCGCTTGTGTTGCAGCAAAGCCAAGCAAGCTGAAATTAATCAGTTTAACCATACCTGTTCTATCGAGCAGATTTCAAAGGAACAAGATCTTCCTGTCTATAAATCAGTCCAGATTGGAATGCATAGAAAGAACTGTTTGCAGAAAAATGCAAGTGAAGTCTGTGTTGTGTGATTATTTTATTAGGTTTATAAAGCTGTTTAGCAAATGTTTTTGTTAATTTTACTTAGTTTAATTATATATTCTGTGTTGTGTGATTATTTTATTAGGTTTATAATGCTGTTTAGCATTTAAAGTCTTCATTTCAAAGCTTTAAAAATAATGTATTAGGTGTTACTTATGACAATTTTGAGAGGGGCCTGGAACCTAACTCCCTCACTTCCCATTGACTTGCATTATAAACTGGGTTTCAATTTACAACGGTTTCGATTTACAACCATTCCTTCTGGAACCTAACCCCGGCGTAAACTGAGGCCTACCTATATATATATGAAAAAAGAAAAAATGCAAAATCTTCCAAGGTAATAAATAAAACGTCCAAATTTTATTGATCCATTAAAAATATAGCAACAAAAGTCTGACTTTTTCAACTGATTGTTGCTATATTTTTAATGGATCAATAAAATTTGGACGTTTTATTTATTACCTTGGAAGATTTTGCATTTTTCTTTTTTCATATTGAATTTCCCCTTTTTAAATTTTCTGGGACACTGGTCGAAACAGACAACGGTTTGTCTATTGAATTGCCTAGTTTTGTTCCCTGGTCAAGTGTTGGAGCGCAAACTCTGGCCCCTCTACATTAGGATTGGCGGAGCGGTAGTGAGCACGTCACCGACGTGCTGGGTGACTTGCGGTTCACTGGCTGCAGATGGAATGAGGATGAGGCTGCTTTCCCTGGCTCTTGCAAGTGCGGCGTTGGCGGTGCTTCAAGTTAACCTTGGCGGTGAGGATTGAAAGCCGGTTCCCGAGTACCTGTACAGCTTACATAGTTCCGTGAGTCACACACTTCCTCCCATATAGGAGTTGAATCGTCTAATATGCCCTTCTATGTTATGTTCCAACAAGTCTACCGAGCTACCGCATCCTGATTGTTGTGCTGAATGTTTGCACAAGTAAACTGCTTTTCTACAGCTTCACTATAAGGCGCCCAGTCTGTGAATTTCTTTATATATATATATATATATATATATATATATATATATATATATATATATATATATAATGTGTATATATAAATTAAAAAAATGGAGAGAGAATGAATGCTGGTATTTATCTCAGCAAAATAATTTTTGAAAGTTCCTTCTACTAATCTTGAAGGAATGGTGCAAACCCTTAAGAGAAAAAATATTTATACTTTTACAAGAGAGAAATTAGAGGAGGGTACATTACCCCTCCTCTATAGAGAAAGGGAATACAGCACTCTTTTTACTTTCATAAATGCAGTTTATTGCTTGCAAAGACATCCTCGGTGCATTCAAAAACTACGTGTGAGTCAACAATGTGACAAGTTTTAATATGCCCCTTTAAGTTACAAACTATAAAATATGTTACAATACAAATCCTTCTTTGTGAATATATCTAGTAACAGATTGTAAAAGAATGTTGCAATCCTGTAACCATAGGACTATTATTCCGCTCTCAAGGTCAATTTGTTAGGTAGATTCTTGATAACAACAGTTTCAGGGGTTAACAGTACCTTTAGTTATGATTGTGTGTTAATGGATCATCATAACCGGATTCAACAGCTTAGCAATACTAGGGGCCCGATCCGATATGCAGGGTCGCCCGCAAAAGCCGACGACGCCAGATTTTGCGCTGGTTTAGTATCACATATACGGCGTAGCATACAACTTACGCCTGTATATTTCACCCGTCGCCTGCAAATTTTTCTCCCATAGGCTAACATATAAAACCGCGCAATTTGATATCCAATATCCAGCGCAAGGCCTTACGTTAAAATAACTACAAAATTACCTGTAAAATTAAATCCTAACCTAAGTTACAAATACACCTAACACTACACTATCATGTAATTAGTTAAATAAATTAACTACACTTATCTATAATAAAATACAATTAAATAAACTAAACTATATTACAAAAAAACAAACACTAAATTACAAAAAATAAAAAAAAATTACAAGAAGTTTAATCTAATTACACCTAATCTAAGCCCCCTAATAAAATAAAAAAGCCCCCCAAAATAATAAAATTTCCCTACCCTAAACTACATTACAAATAGCCCTTAAAAGGGCCTTTTGCGGGGCATTGCCCCAAAGTAACCAGCTCTTTTACCAGCCTTTAAAAGGGCTTTTTGCGGGGCATTGCCCCAAAGTAATCAAATCTTTTACCTGTAAAAAAAAAGCAATACAATACCCCCCCAACATTACAACCCACCACCCAAACACCCCTACTCTAAAACCCACCCGATCCCCCCTTAAATAAACCTAACACTACCCCATTGAAGATCACCCTACCATGAGCCATCTTCACCCAGCTGGGCCGAACTCTTCATCCGATGCGGGCACAAGTGGTCCTCCAGCCGGGCAGAAGTCTTCATCCGATCGGGGCAGAAGAGGTCCTCCATCCAGCAGAAGTCTTCATCCAAGCGGCATCTTCTATCTTCATCCTTGCGGCGATGAGCGGCTCCATCTTGAAGACCTCCAGCGCGGAACATCCTCCTCGGCCGACGACTACCCGACGAATGACGGTTCCTTTAAATGACGTCATCCAAGATGGCGTCCCTCGAATTCCGATTGGCTGATAGGATTCTATCAGCCAATCGGAATTAAGGTAGGAAAAATCCGATTGGTTGATTTAATCAGCCAATCGGATTGACGTTCAATCCGATTGGCTGATTGGATAAGCCAATAGAATTGACCTCGCATTCTATTGGCTGATCCAATCAGCCAATCGGATAGTTAAAATAAATACAAAGTTACCTGTAAAATAAATATAAATCCTAAAATAGCTACAATGTAATTATTAATTATATTGTAGCTATCTTAGGCTTTATTTTATAGGTAAGTATTTAGTTTTAAATAGGAATACTTTAGTTAATAATATTAATATTATTTATATTTATTTAAATAATAATTAAGTTAGGGGGTGTTAGGGTTAGACTTAGGTGTAGGGGTTAATATATTTAATGTAGGTGGCGGCGGTGTAGGGGGATCAGATTAGGGGTTAATATATTTAATGTAGGTGGCGGCGGTGTAGGGGGATCAGATTAGGGGTTAATATATTTAATGTAGGTGGCGGCGGGGTCCGGGAGCGGCGGTTTAGGGGTTAATACATATAATGTAGGTGGCGGCAGGGTCCAGGAGCGGCGGTTTAGGGGTTAATACATATAATGTAGGTGGCGGAGGGGTCCGGGAGAGGCGATTTAGGGGTTAATACTAGGATAGGTTTATTGCGGTGTGGGCTATGGCAGTTTAGGGGTTAATAATTAGGCTTATTGCGTTGTGTGGGGTTGTCGGTTTAGGGGTTAATACATTTATTATTAGAAGTGAGAGGGGGATTGCGGATATAGGGTTATACGTGTCGGGATGATGTTTGGGAGGCGTGTTAGACAGTTACGGGAGATTTCATACTTTATTAAGCTTTTGTAGGCGCAGGCAGTTTCTAAAGTGGCGACTCCAGAAATTTGTACTTACGCTTATTTCTGGACATCGCTAGTTTGTCCAACTTACGGCACTTTAGCAACTGCCGGCGGGGTATATTGGATACCCCGATGTACGAGGTGAAACTACGGGCGGCGTGGGTTCCCTCGCTTGCACCGAAAACTAAGCCGTATATTGGATCGCGCCCCAGACCGTAAGAGCAGTGAATACGCAGTCACTTGGAAGCTGTTTGAATCTGGTTATGATGGTCCATTAACACACAGTCATAAGCTAAAGGTAGTGGTACTGTTATTCCCTGTAATTGTTGTGCAAATATTAGTAATTTTGCCAATTTTTATACGTTAAGCAACATTAAGCAAGCAAAAAAATGTGCTTAACACGATTTATTTGCAGTGTGGGAATCCAAAACTCCTAAAACTTCTAGAATAGGCTTGGGCAGTGATAAACTTTGCTAGTGCAAAGTTTTGTGTTAATTGTTGTTTAGGCATTTTTTGGGCTCACTAAGGCCTAGATTTAGAGTTCGGCGGTAAAAGGGCTGTTAACGCTCCGCGGGTTTTTTTCTGGCCGCACCATAAATTTAACTCTGGTATCGAGAGTTTAATCAAATGCTGCGTTAGGCTCCAAAAAAGGAGCGTAGAGCATATTTACCGCAAATGCAACTCTCGATACCAGAGTTGCTTACGGACACGGCCGGCCTCAAAAACGTGCTCGTGCACGATTCTCCCATAGGAAACAATGGGGCAGTTTGAGCTGAAAAAAAACCTAACACCTGTAAAAAAGCAGCGTTCAGCTCTTAACGCAGCCCCATTGTTTCCTATGGGGAAACACTTCCTACGTCTGCACCTAACACTCTAACATGTACCCCGAGTCTAAACACCCCTAACCTTACACTTATTAACCCCTAATCTGCCGCCCACGCTATCGCTGACCCCTGCATTACACTTTTAACCCCTAATCTGCCGCTCCGTAAAACGCCGCCACCTACGTTATCCCTATGTACCCCTAATCTGCTGCCCTAACATCGCCGACCCCTATATTATATTTATTAACCCCTAATCTGCCCCCCACAACGTCGCCGACACCTGCCTACACTTATTAACCCCTAATCTGCCGAGCGGACCTGAGCGCTACTATAATAAAGTTATTAACCCCTAATCCGCCTCACTAACCCTATCATAAATAGTATTAACCCCTAATCTGCTTTCCCTAACATCGCCGACACCTACCTTCAATTATTAACCCCTAATCTGCCGACCGGAGCTCACCGCTATTCTAATAAATGTATTAACCCCTAAAGCTAAGTCTAACCCTAACACTAACACCCCCCTAAGTTAAATATAATTTTTATCTAACAAAATAAATTAACTCTTATTAAATAAATAATTCCTATTTAAAGCTAAATACTTACCTGTAAAATACATCCTAATATAGCTACAATATAAATTATAATTATATTATAGCTATTTTAGGATTAATATTTATTTTACAGGCAACTTTGTAATTATTTTAACCAGGTACAATAGCTATTAAATAGTTAAGAACTATTTAATAGTTACCTAGTTAAAATAATAACAAATTTACCTGTAAAATAAATCCTAACCTAAGATATAATTAAACCTAACACTACCCTATCAATAAAATAATTAAATAAACTACCTACAATTACCTACAATTAACCTAACACTACACTATCAATAAATTAATTAAACACAATTGCTACAAATAAATACAATTAAATAAACTATCTAAAGTACAAAAAATAAAAAAGAACTAAGTTACAGAAAATAATAAAATATTTACAAACATAAGAAAAATATTACAACAATTTTAAACTAATTACACCTACTCTAAGCCCCCTAATAAAATAACAAAGCCCCCCAAAATAAAAAATTCCCTACCCTATTCTAAAATACAAATATTACAAGCTCTTTTACCTTACCAGCCCTGAACAGGGCCCTTTGCGGGGCATGCCCCAAGAATTTCAGCTCTTTTGCCTGTAAAAAAAAACATACAATACCCCCCCCCAACATTACAACCCACCACCCACATACCCCTAATCTAACCCAAACCCCCCTTAAATAAACCTAACACTACCCCCCTGATGATCTTCCTACCTTGTCTTCACCATGCCAGGTTCACCGATCCGTCCTGGCTCCAAGATCTTCATCCAACCCAAGCGGGGGCTAGACATCCACTGAAGAAGTCCAGAAGAGGGTCCAAAGTCTTCCTCCTATCCGGCAAGAAGAGGACATCCGGACCGGCAAACATCTTCTCCAAGCGGCATCTTCTATCTTCTTCCATCCGATGACGACCGGCTCCATCTTGAAGACCTCCAGCGCGGATCCATCCTCTTCTTCCGACGACTAGACGACGAATGACGGTTCCTTTAAGGGACGTCATCCAAGATGGCGTCCCTCGAATTCCGATTGGCTGATAGGATTCTATCAGCCAATCGGAATTAAGGTAGGAATTTTCTGATTGGCTGATGGAATCAGCCAATCAGAATATAGTTCAATCCGATTGGCTGATCCAATCAGCCAATCAGATTGAGCTCGCATTCTATTGGCTGATCGGAACAGCCAATAGAATGCGAGCTCAATCTGATTGGCTGATTGGATCAGCCAATCGGATTGAACTATATTCTGATTGGCTGATTCCATCAGCCAATCAGAAAATTCCTACCTTAATTCCGATTGGCTGATAGAATCCTATCAGCCAATCGGAATTCGAGGGACGCCATCTTGGATGACGTCCCTTAAAGGAACCGTCATTCGTCGTCTAGTCGTCGGAAGAAGAGGATGGATCCGCGCTGGAGGTCTTCAAGATGGAGCCGGTCGTCATCGGATGGAAGAAGATAGAAGATGCCGCTTGGAGAAGATGTTTGCCGGTCCGGATGTCCTCTTCTTGCCGGATAGGAGGAAGACTTTGGACCCTCTTCTGGACTTCTTCAGTGGATGTCTAGCCCCCGCTTGGGTTGGATGAAGATCTTGGAGCCAGGACGGATCGGTGAACCTGGCATGGTGAAGACAAGGTAGGAAGATCATCAGGGGGGTAGTGTTAGGTTTATTTAAGGGGGGTTTGGGTTAGATTAGGGGTATGTGGGTGGTGGGTTGTAATGTTGGGGGGGGGGTATTGTATGTTTTTTTTTACAGGCAAAAGAGCTGAAA
This sequence comes from Bombina bombina, assembly GCF_027579735.1. Taxonomy (NCBI): domain Eukaryota; kingdom Metazoa; phylum Chordata; class Amphibia; order Anura; family Bombinatoridae; genus Bombina; species Bombina bombina. Next base: position 120,754,191 of record NC_069509.1, read on the forward strand.
TTCTTGGGGCATGCCCCGCAAAGGGCCCTGTTCAGGGCTGGTAAGGTAAAAGAGCTTGTAATATTTGTATTTTAGAATAGGGTAGGGAATTTTTTATTTTGGGGGGCTTTGTTATTTTATTAGGGGGCTTAGAGTAGGTGTAATTAGTTTAAAATTGTTGTAATATTTTTCTTATGTTTGTAAATATTTTATTATTTTCTGTAACTTAGTTCTTTTTTATTTTTTGTACTTTAGATAGTTTATTTAATTGTATTTATTTGTAGCAATTGTGTTTAATTAATTTATTGATAGTGTAGTGTTAGGTTAATTGTAGGTAATTGTAGGTAGTTTATTTAATTATTTTATTGATAGGGTAGTGTTAGGTTTAATTATATCTTAGGTTAGGATTTATTTTACAGGTAAATTTGTTATTATTTTAACTAGGTAACTATTAAATAGTTCTTAACTATTTAATAGCTATTGTACCTGGTTAAAATAATTACAAAGTTGCCTGTAAAATAAATATTAATCCTAAAATAGCTATAATATAATTATAATTTATATTGTAGCTATATTAGGATGTATTTTACAGGTAAGTATTTAGCTTTAAATAGGAATTATTTATTTAATAAGAGTTAATTTATTTTGTTAGATAAAAATTATATTTAACTTAGGGGGGTGTTAGTGTTAGGGTTAGACTTAGCTTTAGGGGTTAATACATTTATTAGAATAGCGGTGAGCTCCGGTCGGCAGATTAGGGGTTAATAATTGAAGGTAGGTGTCGGCGATGTTAGGGAGGGCAGATTAGGGGTTAATACTATTTATGATAGGGTTAGTGAGGCGGATTAGGGGTTAATAACTTTATTATAGTAGCGCTCAGGTCCGCTCGGCAGATTAGGGGTTAATAAGTGTAGGCAGGTGTCGGCGACGTTGAGGGGGGCAGATTAGGGGTTAATAAATATAATATAGGGGTCGGCGATGTTAGGGGTAGCAGATTAGGGGTACATAGGGATAACGTAGGTGGCGGCGATTTGCGGTCGGAAGATTAGGGGTTAATTATTTTAAGTAGCTTGCGGCGACGTTGTGGGGGGCAAGTTAGGGGTTAATAGATATAATACAGGGGTCGGCGGTGTTAGGGGCAGCAGATTAGGGGTACATAAGTATAACGTAGGTGGCGGTCGGCAGATTAGGGGTTAAAAATTTTAATCGAGTGGCGGCGATGTGGGGGGACCTCGGTTTAGGGGTACATAGGTAGTTTATGGGTGTTAGTGTACTTTAGGGTACAGTAGTTAAGAGCTTTATGAACCGGCGTTAGCCAGAAAGCTCTTAACTCCTGCTATTTTCAGGCGGCTGGAATCTTGTCGTTAGAGCTCTAACGCTCACTGCAGAAACGACTCTAAATACCGGCGTTAGGAAGATCCCATTGAAAAGATAGGCTACGCAAATGGCGTAGGGGGATCTGCGGTATGGAAAAGTCGCGGCTGTAAAGTGAGCGTTAGACCCTTTAATCACTGACTCCAAATACCAGCGGGCGGCCAAAACCAGCGTTAGGAGCCTCTAACGCTGGTTTTGACGGCTACCGCCGAACTCTAAATCTAGGCCTAAGAGTTTTTTTACATTAAAGGGACAGTCAACTCAAAGTTTTTTATTGTTTAAGAATATAGATCATCCCTTTATTACCCATTCCCCAGTTTTGCATAATAAACACTGTTATACTAATAAACTTTTTACCTCTGTGATTACCTTGTATCTAAGCCTCATTTGACAGCCCCCTGATCACATTACTTTTTATCTATCTATTGACTTGCATTTTAGCTGTGTTGTGCAGAACCCACGGGCATGAGCACAATGTTATCTATTTGGTCCACATGAACTAGCAGTATCCTGTTGTGAAAAGCAAATAAAAAAGCAGAAATTTAGAGGTTTAAATGTTATAAAGTATATTATAGCAATATTGGTTGTGCAAAACTTGGGAATGGGTAGTAAAGGCATTATCTAACTAGCTTGTTTAATATTGCTTAACACAATTACTATCTAGCTTGTTTAATATTGCTTGACACAATTTATTTGCAGTGTAGGATTCCAAAAATTATGAAACTTCTAGAATAGGTGTGGGCAATGGTAGACTTTTGCTTGTGCAAAGTTTTGTGGTAATTGATTGCTGTTTAGGCACATTTTTGCATGTTAAGCAAAATTAAGCAATTTCTACATTAAACATTTTAGGAAGTCCCTAACTAATGCAAAGAAAACAAGTTCATATTAATTTTTAAGCAACACAATACTTAGGTTGTTGTACGTTAAGCATTTTTTTTACTTGCTTAATGTTGTTTAACATGATCCAAATCTTATGAAACTTCTAGAATAGCTGTGGGCAGTGATAGACTTTGCTTGTGCAAAGTTTCGTTGCAATTGATTGTTGTGTAGGCATTTTTTTTTTTTTTTGCTCATTAAGAGTTTTTTTTACCTTAAAGGGACACTGAACCCAAATTTTTTCTTTCGTGATTCAGATAGAGCATGCAATTTTAAGCAACTTTCTAATTTACTCCTATTATCAATTTTTCTTTATTCTTTTGATATCTTTATTTGAAAAGCAAGAATGTAAGTATAGATGCCAGCCCATTTTTGGTGAACAACCTGGATTGTCCTTGCTGATTGGACAGTACCAATAAACAAGTGCTGTCCATGGTTCTGAACCAAAAATTGGCTGGCTCCTTAGTTTAGATGTCTTCTTTTTCAAATAAAGATAGCAATAGAATGAAGACAAATTGATAATAGGAGTAAATTAGAAGTTTACTTAAAATCGCATGCTCTATCAGAATCACTAAAGAAACAAAATTGGGTTCAGTGTCCCTTTAAGCTAATTACATTAAACATTTTAGAATTGGCAAAAGTACATTTCAGTGTGTTTAACCTAAAGGTCTGAAATATTCTGATCACATGTGTGAGTTTGGAATATTGTAATGTGGAATATTTGGTGGCAATTGAATGACATTAAAGGTAATTTTTGTACGTTAAGCAACATTAAGCAAGTAAAAAAATGTGCTTAATGCAATTTATTTGTAGTGTGGGAATCCAAAACTCATGAAACTTCTAGAATAGGTGTGGGCAGTGATAGACTTTGCTTGTGCAAATTTTTGTGGCAATTGATTGTTGTTTAGGCATATTTTGGCTCATTAAGCACTTTTTAGTTTAAGCTAATTACATTAAAGGGATATAAAACACATTGGGATAGAGACAAAATAATATAATATGTACTTTAATTACTTTACCTGCAAATTTATACTGCAGTGCCTCGCCATTAAAGGGACGTAAACCCCAATTTTTTTCTTTCATTATTTAGATGGAACATAACATTTTAAACAACTTTCTAATTTACTTCTATTATCATATTTTCTTGTTATCCTTCTTTGAAAAGCAGAAATGTAAGCTCAAGAGTGTGCACGTGTCTGCAGTACTATATGGCAGATGTTTTGCAACAATGTTATACATTAGCAAGTGCATTAGATGGCAGCACTGTTTCTTGTCATGTAGTGCTTTAGGCATGTGCACACTGCCTACCTAGGTATCTCTTCAACAAAGAATAGCATGAGAATGAAATACATTTGATAATAGAAGTAAATTGGAAACGTTTTATAAATTGTATTATCTATCTGAATCATGAAAGACAATTTTTGGGTTTAATGTCCCATTAACCCTTTCTTTTTAGTTTCTGAATTGTAAAGCTCTAACTCCCCCACACAATTCCTTTTATGGCTGTATCTATGTTTATTGTTCTTTAGGTAAAATGCAAAACTGCATAGGTACTATCTGCTGGAGCATGCCTAGAAGCTGTGAACTCAGTTGAAATACAATGCCTGTGTCTAAACACAGATAAGAGCGGTGGAGTGGAGTTAGCTGGTTCAGGCAGTTTAGCTATGTAATTCATTTTGCTTATTTTTTAACATTATTTTAAAATACTTGCCAGCAATTTCTAAACATTTTTTTAATGCAAACTATTTTAAATTAATTAGCCCTTTTAGGATATGCACAAATCTCAACCTGTTTTATGGCACTTTAAATGTTTTAGAATTGGCAAAAAGAATAAAATGTTTATAACTTTGAGAATGTTTCACCTAATGGTCTGAAATTTTCTGTGCACATGTGTGAGGTTGAAATATTTTAATGTGGAAAACTTGATGGCTTAACGCAATTTATTTGCAGTGTGGGAATCCAAAACTCATGAAACTTCTAGAATAGGTGTGGGCAGTGATAGACGTTGCTTGTGCAATGTTTTGTGGTAATTAATTGCTGTTTAGGCACATTTTTGCACGTTAAGCAACATTAAGCAATTTCTACATTAAACGTTTTAGGAAGTCCCCAAATAGTGCAAAGAAAACAAGTTCATATTCATTTTTAAGCAACACAATAATAATGTTTTACCTTAGCAAGAATTCAGAAATCAATATTTTTCAATCACAGCGCACATGCGTCTTTTCATGCTCTCCACCAGTCTTTCACATTGCTGTTGGGTGACTTTATGCCACTCCTAACAAATGAACAACAGAGACTGAGGAGCACCAGGTAAAACCACTGTGTTTTATTTAACCCTTTGATGACAAGGTTAATTTGTCTACATCGGAACAATGTTCCAGTGTGAACAAATTGAAATCCCGCGTTCGTGCATGCAATCGCAAAATTTCAATTATGGGATTGGGTCAGGGGGCCGTCCCTATGATACTAGGCACGCCCTCCCGAGTGCAATCGCAACGTGGAAGCGCCGTTGGCTTCAAGGCAACCACACGGCTATGACTTTCTATTCGGTCCTAACGGCGCTAAAGCCCGGCGTTGTTAGGACTGAATAAAACGGCATTAAAAGGTTACATTTCAACTGGATAAAAAAATGTTTCCATCTGGGTTATGAATACATTATCCAGAAGTGTCAGAGCATCAGTATAGCAGATGACGCATTTCACCTACTGCCATAAGCATACCATGACACTCCTGGCACAAAAATCCAAGCATCTTGGCTTTGTTTGATGGTTTGTGACCATCCATCTTCCTCTGGATCACATTCCAGAGGTTTTCAATGAGGTTTAGGTCTGGAGATTGAGCTGGCAATGACAGGGTCTTGATCTGGTTGTCCTCCATCCACACTTTGATTAGCTTGGCTGTGTGACATGGAACATTTTCCGGCTGGAAAACCTATCCTTAAAGTTGGGGAACATTGTCAGAGCAGAAGGAAGCAAGTTTTCTTCCAGGACAACCTTGTAAATGGCTTGATTCATGTGTCCTTCTCATAGACAAACCAGGCCGATTCCAGCCTTGTTTAAGAGCCCCAGATCATCACTGATACTCCACCAAATTTCACAGTAGGTGCCACCATTAGACAAGAAAGTGTTGGGCAAAGCTGAAAATGGGACTCATCCAATCTGGTCTGATCCTTATGTTTGTTTGCAAACCTCAGCCTGGCTCTTTTTTGCTTCTCATTGATGAAGGGTTTTGACCGTCCTCGCTGTGCACTTCACCCCAGTTCTTTTTGTAGGTCACTTGATGGCATTCTATAGATGTTGAGTGGCATTCAAATGAGTTTGCAGGTATCCCGGCAGTGGAGAGTTGTTTTCACCCTCTGTCAGTCTGTAGCATTGTTGTCTACAATGTCTGCTGCTTGATGGTGTTCTTATGAACCGTCTGAAATTTTAAGCATGGAAGCAACCTGACGCTCACTGTACCCTCTGCCAGTAAAGCCAGAATTGAACCCTTCTTTTCCTCACTCTTTAAAACTCTTTTGGCATGGTCAATAGTTAATTTCTTTCCTAATAAATGGAGAGTCCACAACGTCATTCCAATTACTAGTGGGAATATCACTCTTGGCCAGCAGGAGGAGGCAAGAGCACCACAGCAAAGCTGTTAAGTGTTACTCCCCGACCCATAATCCCCAGTCATTCTCTTTGCCTCTGTCAATGGAGGAGGTGAAGTTTAGTGTCTGAAGATATTTTTTCCTTTTTTGGGTACTTTTCCCTGCAAGAAAGTATTTGGGTTTAGCTGAGTCAACGTCAAACTCTTCAGTAGAATAGTGGTGGCTTTTAAGCAGTTAGGAAGTTGTGAGGTGGTTCGTACTTTGTTTCCTAACATATTGCTGCCCTAGTCATAGAAAGCCAGAGTTGGTTACTCTGTTCTGTCTTTTTTCTACAGATCTCTGTAAGGAGTATGCGTCCTTTCATGCCTTGTGAACTGTCTTCCTGCCGGACAGCTAGACTGCAGGTAAGTTCCATTTTTTGTCTTCTAGGTACTGTCGACTTACACTTTAGAAGATCATTTATTTCTGCAGTAAAAATAATTGGGACATAATAATCCTTTATGCAGCATTCATTTTGGCAGTGGGCAGGCACAGTGTCTGTGACTAGGGGTTAATTTTTCCTTATCAGGAGACTATTCCCATGCGGCTCTTTCTTTATTAACTTTTTTGTATGGGACAAAAGGTTTTTAATGGGGCTTTTTTGTGGATGGTGTTTATGAGACTTTAGTTTGACCGGGAGCTGTTTACGTCTTTATTAGAGGTATTAGCTACTCTGTTACTACGCAGTTTTTCTGGAACGCGTGCTTTTAGTTATATGCGCAGTTCCTGCTTGGCCTGTCTTGTGACTTCTGTAATTCCGTCTACGGAGCAGAGCGGCGTTGCTGATTCTCTGCAGTTTTGTGTCGGCTAGTGAGCAGTCAATTACAAGCAAGTCTCTGTGTTGATTTTGAGTCCTCTAGAATTGCGGTAGGACACCTTAGTACTGCTGAGGTGTAGAGGTCCCAAGTGTGGTTTCTTTCATTTTGGGTGTTAAACGTTATATCACTGTGGGGATTAAAGGCTTGTCAGTATATGGCCGGGTTATAACACAATATATTTAATAATTATCCATAAAATTAATATAAATTCCTGAATTCTTTTTATTAGTTGATATTTATAGACACACTGAAATATATTTGTAAGAACCAGAATATTGGTCAAACTATATAGTGTTTAACATACCTACAAAGCAAACCAAATTGAAACATATAACTAGCCTTATTCACAATAGAATTTAATTCAATTAACACAATGAGATTCTACGATATTAGCTACTAACATTCAAACAATACAATCAGCTATGCAGACACAATTAATTCTAACACAATTCTAATTTAAAACATCAAAATGGTATCTATTATTTGTGCCAATAACCAAACTCCTATACCACTTTATCTAAGCTAAAATAAATTCTTAGTTACTTACAATTAAGACCAATGTTAATATATATATATATATATATATATATATATATATATATATATATATATATATATATATATATATATATATATATAATTTAAAAAAAAAATGAATTACTTAGCATTAAGGATTTGTTTTTTAAGTACACAGGCTCTGAAATACAATGTTAAAATACAATTGTTCCTTTAAGTCTGCTATCTACAGCAACAATGGATGTTTGTTTAAATATTTAGCATACAAAAGGCAAGCTTAACATTATACAGGACTATGAAACACAAGTTTAAAATACTGAGTGCCCCTTTAAAACTATTAACTACAATTTGTCTATGGTCTTACCAATTACCTTTGTTTAAAATATTAAAAATTAGAACAATTATACATCACCAATTTGAGCCAATTTGTAGTTCAGTCTTTTCCAAATATCTTTAGAGCATCTCATTTGAAGGAAAGTTATCGCATAGATCAAGGTTAGTTTTCATTTTCTTGCTTAAATGATTGTGTTCCCAAGTATGGCTGCCAGTTATCAATCACCAGTCTAAGCAATTCACCAAAAAACTGTCCTTTCTCTTGCATTTAACTATTCCTTATATAATCATTGATAATCTTTTTTTTTTCGTTTACGCCCACGGTGCTTGTCCCTTCTGATTGGCTCTGTATAGAAACTTAATTTGGCTGTCATACCATTCCAATCCCCTAGGGGGCCGCAGACAACCAGAAAATACATCTCACCATCCAACACTGTCAACAATTTAATGCATTCTTATAAAGTGATTATTTATCATACCATAACGTTTTGCATCAATCACTTACAACATGAATTTCAGACAGGATAGCATCATGTCAATTTTCTGATTACCGCAATAACAAACACAGTATGTTTTTAATATCATATTACATCAAAGTAACTCCTATACATTCATCTTATTATATTTTAAGAGATGTATTTAAAGTTTCATAAACATTTAGTGTATAACCATATGACATGACCCAGGTCATCCCATGCAGGCAATCCTGTATTTATCATCTTTTAGCTCCATCTGGAAAAATAGAAAAACAAACAATATGTTATATATATATATATATTTCAAAAATGGGATTATTATAATTGTTATTTAATCTATTACAGACTTGAATTTATCTCCCATATATAAATTCAATACAGTCTGAGGCATATGTTTAGTTGAGTAATTCCTTATATTCATATAAAATACAGCAGATTAAACATTGTTATATAGTATTTAAATTATGCAGGCTGTATTAAAATGAGTTTTAGTTGCAATGCTACATTTGTCTCTGCCTGGCCACTTTCATTGTCTAAAATGTGTGGATTCAAACACAGCAGGGTTATTAACAAGTCTATGCTAATCACTATAGAGTCAAAATTGTACTTGCTTATCTGACTTGATGCAGAGAATGTCGTCTCCACACATTCCATGATGTATGCTGGCCTGGTGGACTATCAGGCCCCTGTTTGCTACCCCCTGCAGGGCTGTGGGCTTCAAAAGCTATGTTAATCAGGAAAAAGTATCTCATATCTGTCATGTATTCACCGTTCATCGCCGTGTCGCCGCGGCTCCCGGATCTCTTCTGGTTCCTACGTCACGTTGCTAGGCAACGTGACGCATTCTCTGACAGCCCTGTGACGTACGGCCTCTCTCTACCTTTAAATCTCGGCGGGAGATTTACTCGGGGCCCGTTTGTTCGCTTCTGCCGGACCCTGCCTATGTGAGGTATACTTTTAGAGTCTGAACCTATCCCACATGACCTTGTTTTGCCTTCTAATCTTTAGCTAACATTTGTTTGTGAACACCTGCTTAAAGGGACTTAATCTGTTTGCTTGCTAATCCTGCTAATAAGGACATAATCTTTTGTTTGCTGAGAATCCTGCTTAAAGGGACATTAACATTTGTTTGTGAACACCTGCTTAAAGGGACTTAATCTGTTTGCTTGCTAATCCTGCTAATAAGGACATAATCTTTTGTTTGCTGAGAATCCTGCTTAAAGGGACATTAACATTTGTTTGTGAACACCTGCTTAAAGGGACTTAATCTGTTTGCTTGCTAATCCTGCTAATAAGGACATAATCATTTGTTTGCTGAGAATCCTGCTTAAAGGGACATTAACATTTCTTTGCGGACACCTGCTTAAAGGGACGTTATCTTTGCTTGCTTTAATCCTGCTAATAAGGACATAATCATTTGTTTGCTTACAATCCTGCATCAAGGAACTTTAACTTTTGTTTTCTAACAACCTGCTTAAAGGAACATTATTTGTTTGTTACAAATCCTCAAGAAAGAAACATTATTATTTGTTCTCTGATAACCTGCTTAAAGGGACATTATTTTGGTTTGTGTCAATTTCCCTGAGAAAGGAACGCTATCTCCTGTAAATCAATTCTGTCCTCAAGAAGATATATTGAATTACTATTCTTTTGGAAAGTTCTTATATCCTGCTTATTTTGTTTCCTGAGTGGGTCACGTCCTGGATATTTCTCAGTGTGCCAGCGTGTGTTTTAATATCCACGCTAGCACTTGGGTTAAATCCTGAACTGACTTAATACGGCTGACAATATCTGATTTCAGATACTGAATATACAGCTATATTATCTTTTACTGAAGTGTTTGCCTTTCTTTGAAGTGACTGTTTAAGTTTAAATAGACCAAATGTTTTATTGTCCTCACTTGGATGCATTGTAATATTGCATACTTAGTGGGGGGAGGATTGAATTTTGGTCAGTCAAAGCATTTAATGTCTTATAAATTAATGAATCATTTGATGCTGATAGCCAAATATATAATAATATATATATTAATCTTCACATATACCTTGACATAAATCCCCCTTCCAATTTTAAATAGATTTAGGACACATGTATTTAAATTGGCTTAAGGTCAATGGTATTTGGTGAGGATGTCTTCTATGGAGAGAGTCCGTCATTTTTTAGCCTTCATGCTCATCAGCTAGGCATCTTTAAACTACAGTATGTCTTTAGTGCATTTGGGGATATGACACTTCATTCTCCCTTGATGACTTGTAGTTGGGACCTAGGATGGCACGCTCACAACTGATTGATATGGACCCATTTATCTATGAAAATTTCATTTTTGAGGACCCGTATTTTATAGGCCACTGGAGATATTTTGTCAATAATGACAAAAGGACCTTTCCATGATGGGAGAAATTTCTTCTCCCTAACCTGATCTCTTCCAAAGTTATAAAGATAAACTTTATCATTTATTTCATATTCCTTTTTGGACGTTTTGAGATCATAATAGGTTTTAGTGGCAGTTGCAGCTTTTTCTAAGTTCCTTTGAGCAAATGCAAAGGCATATTGCAGGTGCTTTCTTAGGTTTTCCACATATTGATGTGTATTGGCAACATTTATCAAGTTCTGGTCTGATGTACGGTACAGTAGATGTTGAGGTAGAACCATTCTTCTACCAGTCATCAGTTCAAATGGTGACATCTTGGTAGAACTACTTGGAGTTGCTCTTAATGCCATTAGGACTAGAGGTAGTTTTACATCCCAGTCATTACCCGTTTCACTCACAAACTTTTTGAGGATTTTCACAATGGAGTGATTGTAAAGCTCTACACCACCACTTGAGGCAGCTCTATGTGCAATACAGAGCTTTCTTTTAACCCCTAGTATTTTCCACATTTTGGTCATCACTTCACTAGTGAAGTGGGTTCCCCGATCTGTTTCAATTCTTTGGGGCAAACCAAATCTGGAAAACACGTGGTTGGTGAGCAATGCTGCGCATGTTTCAGAACTATTGTTAGGTGCACTGATGCACTCTACCCATTTAGTGAACAGGCATGTTACTGTTAACATGTATTTGTTACCTCTTGATGACCTTGTTACTGGATCAATAAAATCAATTTGTATATCTGACCATGGCATTACCATCCCCATTTTCTGCAATGGTGCTCTATGCGTTGGCGCAGTGGGTTGGAACTGTGGGCAGATTAGACAACCTTGACAGTAGGTTTGAACATCTTCCAAGATGTGTGGCCAAAAGGCATAATCACGCAATATTTCATACGTGAGTTTGGCACCACGATGACCAGATGTGGGAGCATCATGGGCATGTTGAAGCATTAGACCTCTGAACTTGGTGGGTACTACCCATTGCTGGATGCCAGTTTTGGAGGTTCTAAATAATAAACCATCCTGTAACTTGGATTGTGATCTGAACTTCATTAAGATTCTAAGATCTTCTTTGCCAATGCAATCATCTTTTGAGATGGTGTTGCTTTCAGGATCTTCTATGTGTTTATAAAAGATGCCTACAATGGGGTCTTCTTTTTGACTAGTGATCAGGTCCTCACTAGGAGAATCCTGACTCCATTGTACCAGGTTAAGCTCACTCTGTTGTTTAGCCTGGTTTCTGGTAATGGTTTCTACCTGAATTGCACCCATTAAGTGGTCAATATTAAGGAGTTCTCCAGTTATGGCTCCTTGTTTGGCTAATGAACCCGCAAGGTCATTGCCTTCTTTATCAGGACATTGGACCCTGGAATGACCCTTGGTCTTCTTTCAGTGTATGGTTAAATCATTGGATACCACCAGATTATCAATCTTGCAGAACAACTTGCCATGTTTGACTGGTTTGTTGTTACTTTTCTGCATGCCATTCCTTTTCCAAGTTGGCAGGTATTCAACTAAACTGTCACGCACATAATTTGAGTCAGTAATGATTACAAATTCATAAATACCATGATCAATAGCCATTTCAATGGTTTTTAGAACAGCGGTAAGTTCTGCAATTTGACTGGATCTTGGTCCAATGTTGAAACCTACAGAAATATTTGGGAATCCATTTGCCCAAGTTATACCAATGCCAGCGACTAGCTCATTATCAATAGTGGCATGGTAAGAACAACCATCAACATATACCCAAGGTAATGTTTGACACTGGTCCTCATTATATATTTTATATGGGGAAAACAATTGTTCCTCCAGGAAATCATCTTCTGATAATTCTTCCCCAGGATCCTTAGCAGTACAGTCGTGGAGCTCAGCAAGCCCCTGTGCGACTGGGCCAGCCTTGTAAGGAAAGAGTCCATGCTGTTATGCGGCTATAAGACAAATTCCCATCTCTTATTCTCTCACTTTGCAAATATAGCAAAGGCTGGTGGGCTGTTTCTACAATAATTTTCTTGAACTCGATGGACTTCAGTCTTTTTTAAACCTTATCTACTATGTTAGTATGTTACTATGTATAAAGCTGCGGAAATTTTGTAGAGCCCATACAGTAGATAAGAGGGCTTTTTCGCAATCGCTAAATTTTATTTCTACTGGGGATAGAGTTTTTGCTCGCATAAGCAATGACTTTGCCTAAATTATCATGCTTTTGGTATAAAACAGCATTCATGCTTACATCTGTGTAACCTGTTTCTAAGAAGAAAGGTTTACCACCTTCAGGGTACACTAAGCAAGGTGCCTGAGTGAGTTTCCTCTTCAGCTCTCTTATGGCTGTCTCTTGAGTTTCACTCCAGTGCCATTTCACATCCTTCTTTAGAAGAAGTAGTAGTGGTTTAGCTAATTCTGCATAATTGTCAATGAATTTGCGAGAATAATTTGTGATACCCAGGAATGATCTCAATTCCTTTGAGTTAGTTGGGTTTTTAGAATTTACTATAGCTTCCACCTTTTTCTTCTGAGGATTTAGCCCTTCAGAAGAAACTTCATGTCCCAAGAAGTTTACACGAATGCGGCACCATTGAGCTTTTTGTAGGGATAATTTGACACCTTGCCCTTTAAGTTGGCTGAGGACGTGTTTAAGCTCTGCGATGTGTTTTTCAAAGTCTGTGCTTTTGATTAAAACATCATCAACATAAGATAAGATCCCCCTTTCCAGTGCATCAGGCATAGACTTATGCATGAATACAGCAAATTCATGTCCAGAATTTATGTATCCAAAATGAAGTCTCTGAAATGCATATTGGACCTTTTGGAAAGAGAATGCCAGCTTATATTGGTCCTCCTCATGTACCGTTATGGTTCAATATCCCTGCACGCAATCAATGGCAGTGAATATTTTGGATCCCTGCATCTGTGCTAGGCACTGGTCAATATATGGCACCGGCCAGCCAGACATGTACACTCGTTTGTTTAGCTGTCTTAAGTCAGCACACAAATGCCATTGTCTAGAATAGGATTGTTATAAGAGCTGTGCACCTGTCGGATAATACCCCTTTCTTCCAAGTTCCTTATGATTTCTGCAAGAGAATCATATGAGGTTAAAGGAAGTCTGTATTGTTTAACAAAGACAGGTGGTGCATTGGGATCTGTTTGTATTCTTGCAATGTGCAAGTCTGTAGTCCCACAGTCATAAGAATCCCTAGCAAAAATATCCTTGTACTCCATCAGGAGTTCTCGCAGCAGTTGGCGTTCATCATCACTGGAACAGCCATTAGCTAAAGATATTTGCTCTTCGACTATTTGCTGAAATCCTGGAAAGATTTCAGGCTGTCCTATTTCATAGGCTTCTTCCAATCTAGAGGTGAGATCCCCTTGATTGTAATTTACATTTCCCCCATGACTCTGGGTATTGGGGTATTCTTGCTGTTTGATCGGCTGATCAAATACTAGAGAGGCTTCTTCAATTTTACAGATGCCTTCCTCTGAGCTGAAGGGATAAATAGACTGAATAGTAAATAGACCCACTGGTATAGATGCAAAGGATTGTTCTATTAATTGTTCTTCAGTTAAGTATCCTTCAGGTATTAGCCCAATTACATTATTCTGGAATCCAAAGGTGTAATAACGCAATTCCAGTGCATATCCTATGGTAGCTCCCTTGGATAAGGTTATATCCTGTGGGGTCATGTTATGCACAATAACATATATTGGAATAGTTCCAATATTTACCATAGGAGTATAGGCCATTGTTATACCCAGATTTTGTATTATATGGGAGAGGCAAATTAGTGTTTCAGAAGTTTTTAATATCTGACCTCTCTTTACCTGTAATGGTAAAAGGAATTTATCAGTCCCAGCAGGAATTATAACATCGTTAGACACCTGCATATTCACAGCATATGGCAATTGCTGGTTTGATTTCAGGGCTGCATTTTCATCCTGAAATATTTCAGGGTCCCCCCTTAACCTGCTCCAGAGGCAAGAGTTAATCAAATCTATTTGTATGGCATATCTATGTAAGAGATCATTGCCAATGTATATTTGATTATGGGGAGTGTTTAAAACTAAAAACAGGTGCTTCGCTGATTTATAACCTATAGAAACAGATAATAAACATTTAGCTGTGATATTATAGCTTTCAAACCTGTCATCCAGGCCGTGGACACAGTGGTCTTGGGAAGAAAGATATTTAATCACTTTAGGTTCAGCTATCTGGGCTAATAAGCCTTCGCTTATATAGCTAGCTTCCTGTTTTAAGTTCAATTTGGCATACTTTGTTGTACCAAGGTCATGCACTTGTATAGGGATAAATAGATCCTCTTTAACTCTCTCAATTCCTGCGAGGCATTGAGCATGGTCTCCCCCTTTTAGGGGTTTTAGCATCTCCCTTGTGGAGAGATATGGTTAATACATCGCCGTCTAAGGAAATATTCGCTATCTTTCCAGGCGAAATTTTAAAAGAATTACCATCCGAGCCACTTAAAGGAGTCTGATCATCTATTTGTAGGATAGTGATTTCAGGTACAGATTTATTCCTGAAATGAATCTCCACAGCATCTGGCTTGTCTTCCACCACGTGACAGTTATGTTGTGTGTGAGATATGTCGGATCGCTCATAATTAATTGGATGTTTTACTTGTGACCAAATTAACTTATTTATGCAATCAATTATGGTGCTTAATCGCTTCAGGAGATCACTACCAATAATTAAACGATCAGTTGGCAGATCCACTATAATGACAGGGTGTCTTATGACCCTGTTCCCCAGTTTAAATTTTAACCAAGCCGTACCGTAGACTTTTAGAAAGTCGCCCCCAACACCTATTAGTGAACCATCAAATTCTTTTATTTTAGGTTTGTGGGGTGTTAGCTCATTTAGCTGTGTGTAGTATTTGTGGGATAAAATAGTTGCCAGAGACCCAGTGTCAATTAATTCCATGATATGGTTGGAGACTGAATCTTGCATTTCAGCTAATACATAATATCTCCCTGCAGTTTCTACCATTTCACACATAAAATTGGCATGATTACACACTTGTGGGCTTTGCCACGTGTTACCTGAATCCGCCATGTTACCTGATGCAGAGGAAACTTCATACCTACCGGTCTCCTCTATGACAGGGTCGACTGGGTTCTTGTGTACTGCTTCTGTGGAAATAAGGTTAACAGAGTGCTGCAAAGGAAGAGATTTGTTAAAACTTTCAGGCCGAGGTCGCTCGTCATCACAGCTAATTCGTCTGTTTCTGGTCTGTAGGGAGAGAAAGTTATTAGTACCATTATTGACATTTATCATTTCATTTGGTATATATCTCCCCTCCCTTTCAGGGGATACTGCAGTATTTATGACTGTTCCTGTGGCCCACTGCTGGCCACTGGCTGTACCCCTAAAAAAGGATTGTTAGGTTGCTGAGCCGTAAATGCTTGACTCATATTAGCGACTTGTTTGCTCAACCGAATTAGCTGGGTACTAAGCTGATCTACTTGATCGTACAAGTTACCTCTACCCCTGGGCCTATCCCTTGATGCCCCATAGTAGTGATTCCTGGGCCCTTGGGTCCCCTCAGAATCAGGGCCGTTATTTCTATCCTGGTGTGGTTGCCCCTGGGGTTCAACTTGTTCAGCATTAGTATTTTGGGGAGCACTATTTACTTGGGGTGTCTGGTTACCCTGAGAGTATTTTCGCCACTTATTGTATCTACCTTTGCGGGGATATTTATTATCTTGTGGGTATTCTTCTCTTTGGGAGTAATTATTTACATGGGTATGTCCCCTATTTTGGGTATAGTCTCTCTGCACCTCAGCCCGTGTTGGGGGAGGGGCAGAGTTAAAACTCTGTGGGGATAGCCTGTTTCCACGGGCTACCTCCGCATAGGTTTTCTTTTTAGACTCCAAGTTGAGGGGGCTAGGTGACACCCTAGTTTCGGCCACTACTTTAGGATTGGGCTTTCTTTCCCTTTTATCCCCCTGTTCACCAGACTGCTGAATAGAGTATAACTTATGTACTCTCTTTGATCAGCCATTCCAGTGAGCAGTTCTCATCAAAACCTCTAGCTAAATTAATTTTCATGGGTGCGGGCAGTGCTTCAAAAAATAAATTCACAAATTCTGAGCATTCAAATATGGGATTATCTTCAGCCATACTGTGCGCAATTTTAAGTATAGAAAGGAATTCTATGGGGCTTTGATTTGCACTGCATTTTAAACCATATACAGCTATTTTCGCTGCAGTTTTCTGCACTGTCGCTTTGTCTCATCCCAGGAATGAATATTCATATCTTTTAGTGAAGCAAAGAATTTGTGATATTTACCTTCAAATACCCAGGGCAGAAATTCAATTTTTAACTGCTCACTTGTAACATTCATTATAGATAAAGCATTTTCAAAGGCCTCTAAGTGGTCAATTATGGAAGTGGTCCCCCCTTTGGAAAATGGGTGTACTGCATTCTTTAGGAATTTAATTATTGTAGGGGTGTCATACACTTTATTTAGTACATTACTGGATTTCATTGGGAACTTATAGTTTGAGTTAGAGTGCCTTTTTATCTGTCCTATCTTTACTATGCTGAAATCTCACCTGTTCATTTTTATATGGGCTGTCTGAGAAGCTAGCCCCCCTTTCTGACCAACTATAGTAACTGACCTCTTCCTCTGAGGTGTAATAATCATCTTGTCCTCCAGAGTTAGGTAATTACCTAGGGGGGAAAGTTATCTCTGGGCCTGAATTAGGGCTATAATTTGGGTACTTTAGCCTATCCTCCCGCCTGGTATTTTGAAACTCATTTCTGACCCAGTCCTTAATTGAGTTAATCATTTCAGCATTAGTGTTATTACTTAAAGGTTCCTTATTGCTGCTGATTTCTCTTTTTAATTCATGTATTTCTTGTTCATATCCTTTTTCAGCCTCACGATATCTAGCTTTTAAATTTTTATTTTTATTTTGGCATTTTTCATAGACTTCTTCTAAAGCTTTACATTCAGCCTCTAATTTCTGATTATATTTATTTGTCAGAAATCTTTTTATTAGCTTCTAGAACCTCTACCTTTCCGTGAATAAAGGCTTCTTCAAATTCTCGTAATGAATCATTTTCATCCCTTAGCCGTCCTAATTGTTTGTCTTTTCCTGCCATTTGGCTAGACATCTCACAGCTCAAATACATCAGGATCGGCCAAGTTTTGAAAATTAATTTCTCACGCCCTCTAAATTCCGTGCATTTACTAAGTTGCAGTAAAATTTGGTATAATTCACCATCTTCAACCCACATATCTTTAACTAAGTCTTTGGCCTTAGCTTTAAATCCCTGAATATACGTGTAGACATAATTTCCCATATCAAGTCTAGTCATGAGGTGGTTTATGGCTTCGAATTTGAGAGTTTTTGCCTGAACCATTTGAAATATGAAAAATGTATATTTCATCAATTTTCCAAAATTAATTTTCAATAATATTTCAAGATATGAACATTAACTTTGAAATATTTAATCACAACAAAAAAAAATTAATAATAATATTTATTTCTTTTTTATTAAATTTTTTTTTCCAATAATAATTTCTATTTATTACAAATATATTATATCAATGTGATAAATATTAATAATATCTCATGCAATGCCTCCAAATAATATATCAGTATATGGCCGGGTTAATATATTTAATAATTATCCTTTAAACTAAACCCCAATAAAATATGCATATACCAAAAACCATACAATTAATATAAATTGCTGAATTATTTTTATTAGTTGATATTTATAGACACACTGAAATATATTTGTAAGAACCAGAATATGGGTCAAACTATATAGTGTTTAAACTGTTGCAATATTCTTCACAAAGCAAACCAAATTGTAACTTATAACTAGCCTTATTCACAATAGAATTTCATTCAATTAACACAATGAGATTCTACGATATAGCTACTAACATTCAAGCAATACAATCCGCTATGCAGCCACAATTGATTATAACACAATTCTAATTTAAAACATCAAAATGGTATCTATTATTTGTGCCAACAACCAAACTCCTGTCATGATTTTAGCTACAGGCTATACCTTTAAATCATGATCTCCGCCCTATCCTTAGCCCTATTTAAGTTACACCCTCACCTCACAGCATTGCTTGATTATTGCAGTCTGTGGGTTGTATGTTACTTACACTCGCCTGTCTCTACAGTCAATCTGAAGCTATCTCCATACACTATATGATTGCATAGTGTTAATGGGACAGTACTTTATCTAACATTTTTTGTTACTTTATTTTTCTCCCTGGAATTCATTTTATTCTCTTTGAGGATTTCATCTACCACCTTATATAAACTGGAACTCCAGTTTATATCTGCATCTAGCCGGAACGTCTGAACTTTCTCCTCCGCTCTGGTGACGTCACCCACGCAGCACTTCAACCTGTGCGCACAGCGCGCCATTCTCACCGCAAACGCTGAGTACTCAGCAAAGAGCAACACGGATATTCTCTTGCTTAAGTCGGGTAATAACTTTATATCTAATATACAAATAAGGTATGTACATATCACTTACAAAAAGCATGCTATATTTGAGATCTCCAACAGTGGCCATAAATTTACCCTCGCCACCTCGTATCTAAGTTTGCATTCACAATGCTTAACCCAATACATGCATTTCCTGATAATAAGCCTCTTCAATCAACATAAACAACGCTCTCATATATGACTAAAAGACAGAACATTAAGTCAAATTAGAGTCTGAGTATTATCCTTGCCTAATATCATTGTTATTACTTCATTTGTTCTCTGCACTCTTTTTAATTATTTTGATTTCTATTTATTTCTTTATATCTTTTTGAGTCTCTCTGACTGTTAGTATAACAGTTCAGTAACCAATATCAATCACTTATCCTATAGAAATATTTTGCTTTCTTTCAGGTTCTCTTTTAACAAGAAATGTTATCAGAGAGAAAATGAAAGCATACACTCATAAATATAGTGATAAATTACTTTATTTTAAAGTTGATAACAGTAACTATCACAACTCCTATACCACTTTATCTAAGCTAAAATAAATTCTTAGTTACTTACAATTAAGACCAATTTTAAAATATATATATATCTATTTTTTAAAAAATGAATTACTTAGCATTAAGGATTTGTTTTTAAAGTGCACAGGCTGTGAAATACAATGTTAACTTACAATTGTTCCTTTAAGTCTGCTTCCTACACCAACAATGGATGTTTGTTTAAATATTTAGCATACAAAAGGCAAGCTTAACATTATACAGGACTATGAAACACAAGTTTAAAATACTGAGTGCCCCTTTAAATCTATTAACTACAATTTGTCTATGGTCTTACCAATTACCTTTGTTTACAATATAAAAAATTAGAACAATTATACATCACCAATTTGAGCCAATTTGTAGTTCAGTCTTTTCCAAATATCTTTAGATCATCTCATTTGAAGGAAAGTTATCGCATAGATCAAGGTTAGTTTTCAGTTTCTTGCTTAAATGATTGTGTTCCCAAGTATGGCCGCCACTTATCAATCACCAGTCTAAGCAATTCACCAAAAAACTGTCCTTTCTCTTGCATTTAACTATTCCTTATATAATCATTGATAATCTTTTTTTTTTCGTTTACGGTGCTTGTCCCTTCTGATTGGCTCTGTATGTTTCCTAATATAAACGTAATTTGGCTGTCATACCATTCCAATCCCCTAGGGGGCCGCAGACAACCAGAAAATACATCTCACCATCCAAAACTGTCAACAATTTAATACATTCTTATAAAGTGATTATTTATCATACCATAACTTTTTGCATCAATCACTTACAACCTGAATTTCAGAGAGGATAGCATCATGTCCATTTTCTGATTACCCCAATACCAAACACAGTATGTTTTTAATATCATATTACATCAAAGTAACTCCTATACATTCATCTTATTATATTTTAAGAGATGTATTTAAAGTTTCATAAACATTTAGTGTATAACCATATGACATGACCCAGGCAATCCTGTATTTATCATCTTTTAGCTCCATCTGGAAAAATAGAAAAACAAAACAATGTGTTATATATATATATTTCAAAAATGGGATTATTATAATTGTTATTTAACCATTTATCTCCCATATATATATTCAATACAGTCTGAGGCATATGTTTAGTTGAGTAATTCCTTATATTCATATAAAATACAGCAGATTAAACATTGTTATATAGTATTTAAATTATGCAGGCTGTATTAAAATGAGTTTTAGTTGCAATGCTACATTTGTCTCTGCCTGGCCACTTTCATTGTCTAAAATGTGTGGATTCAAACACAGCAGGTTTATTAACAAGTCTATGCTAATCACTATAGAGTCAAAATTTGACTTGCTTATCTGACTGGATGCAGAGAATGTTGTCTCCACACATTCCATGATGTATGCTGGCCTGGTGGACTATCAGGCCCCTGTTTGCTACCCCCTGCAGTGCTGTGGGCTTCAAAATCTATGTTAATCAGGAAAAAGTCTCTCATATCTGATTTCAGATACTGAATACACAGCTATATTATCTTTTACTGAAGTGTTTGCCTTTTTTTGAAGTGACTGTTTAAGTTTAAATATACCAAATGTTTTATTGTCCTCACTTGGATGCATTTTAACTTTGCATACTGAGTGGGGGGAGGATTGAATTTTGGTCAGTCAAAGCATTTAATGTCTTATAAATGAATGAATCATTTGGTGCTGATAGCCAAATATATAATAATGTATATATTAATCTTCACATATACCTTGACAGGCTCTTTTAAAGTGACAGTAGTATTTTCTTCAGTTTTATTTTCTTCTTTATTTTTGGGATCAAATTTTTTTTTTTTTTTACTTTCAAGTTTTTACATGGATAATGAAAATGTTGCTCTTGATAAATGTTTATTATGTCTAGAGGCCCAAATTGTTTCACCTATGCAATTTTGTGCTACATGTTTAGCTAGAACGCTAGAGTGTAAAGAAAAATTATTGCCGTATGACCCTAATGTCTCTAACGATGATGCTGTTCAGGCAATGCCACAGCTTTCTCCTCATACGTCTCAAGCCTCTATGGTGTCACATACAGTGCCCTGTGGTTCCTCTCAGCCTCCTGGAGGAGTATATTTGCCTGTAGAGTTTGCGGTGCAGATATCTTCTGCGGTATCTTTAGCATTATCTGCTTTTCCTAAAATATTTTAGATCGTAAAGTGGCTATTTCTACTCTGGCTAAGAGAACTGCGATCCCTATATAGGATAGCTACCAAGGTTCTGGGGCCTCTCTTGGCAGTGATCAGTTCTTGGGGTATTGCAGTGGCGCTCTACCTGAACAATATATTGGTTCAGGTGCTATTTTTTCAACAAGCAAACTCTCATACAGAGATCTTTTTGTCTTTTCTACATTACCATAGATGGAAAGTGAATCTGGAGAAGAGTTCCCTTGTTCCAGCTACAAGGGTGGTTTTCTCTGCGACCATAATAGATTCCCTATCTATGAAAATTTTTCTGACGGAGGTCATAAAATGAAAAATTCTTACCTCTTGCCTCTCTCTACAGTCTACTATTCAACCATCAGTGGCTCAATGTATTGTGGTAATTGATCTGATGGTCACTTCCATGGACATCATTCCTTTAGCTCGATTACATTTGAGAGCTCTGCAATTATTAATGCTCAGACAATGAGATTCAGACCATTTGTATATGTCTCAGAGGATAGATCTAGACCAGTCGACAAGAGACTCCCTCCCATGGTGGCTTTCTCAGGACCATCTGCTCAGGGCACATGCTTCTGGAGATCTTCCTGGGTGATCGTTAACACGGACGCCAGCCTGCTTGACTGAGGAGCAGTCTGGGACTCATTAAAGGCACAAGGATTATGGACTCGGGAGGAGTCTGCTCTCCTCATAAACATATTGGAGTTGAGAGCAATTTACAATGCCCTCATGGCTTGGCCTCAGTTGTCCTTAGCCCAGTTTATCAGGTTCCAATCAGACAATATCACCTCAGTGGCTTACATCAACCACCAGGGATGAACTCAGAGTTCCTTAGCAATGAAGGAGGTGTCTCGGATTATTCAATGGGCGGAAGCTCACAAGTGTTGTCTTTCTGCCATCCACATTCCAGGAATGGACAACTGGAGGCGGATTTCCTGAGCAGACAGACATTTCATCCCGGGGAGTGGGCTCTCCATCTGGAGGTGTTTTCCAGGTTAACCCTCAAGTGGGGGGTGCCGGAGTTGGATCTGATGTCATCTCGGCAGAACGCCAAGCTTCCAAGGTACGGTTCAAGGTCAAGAGATCCGCAGGCAGCTCTGATAGATACTCTGGCAGTTCCTTGGAATTTCAATCTAGCATACCTGTTTCCTCTGTTTGCTCTCCTTCCACAAATCATTGCTCATATAAAACAGGATAGAGCGTTGGTTATTCTAATAGCTTCTGCATGGCCTCGCAGGGTCTAGTATGCAGACCTGGTGAAGATGTCATCTCTTCCACCTTGGAGGTTACCTCTGAGGAAGGACCTTCTAACTCAGGGTCCATTCCTCCAACCAAATCTCGTTTCTCTGAAACTCACTGCTTGGAGATTGAACGCTTAGTTCTGACTAACCATGGGTTTTTGGAGTCATTCATTGAGACCATGATCCGGGCTTGCAAGTCTGTCACTCAAAAAATTTACCATAAGGTATGGCTTAAATACCTTTATTAGTGTCAATCAAAAGTCTACTCTTGGAGTAGGGTCAGGATTCCTAGAATTTTGTCTTTTCTCCAGGAAGGTCTGGAGAAAGGGTTGTCTGCCAGTTCTCTGAAAGGTCAGATTTCTGCTTTATCTATTCTTTTACATAGGCGTCTGGCGGATGTGTCAGATGTTCAATCTTTTTGTCAGGCTCTGGTCCGAATCAGGCCTGTGTTTAAACCTGTTGCTCCTCTTTGGAGCCTTAACCTAGTTCTTAAAATTTTACAGCGGCCAGCAGGCTCCGTTTGAGCCTATGCATTCCATAGATATTAAGCTGTTATCTTGGAAGGTTTTGTTTTTCTTGCTATTTCTTCTGCTCTGAGATTTTCAGCTCTCTCGGCTTTGCAGTGTGATTCTCCTTACCTTATCTTTCATGCTGATAAGGCGGTTCTTTGTACTAAATTGGGGTTTCTCATTAAAGTGGTTTCTGATAGAGAAGGAATGAACACTTCCTGATTAATATTTCTATGAAAATAACAACAATGTAAATAGTGAGGTTTACAGCCCAGTAAAATTTTTAAAAATGACTCCTCACTAACCAGCGCACTCCTTATAACCTAAAATTAAAATACTCAAAATGTGTAATCACAAAGTCTTAAATAGCAACAAGTGCCTTAAAAAATATGTAATTACAATAGCAACCAACAAACAGAGTGTTATCGAAAAAAACCTCTCTCTTAATATAGAGTTTCAAGTATCCAAGGATCCTATTTTGTTTTTGGTATCTCAGAAATGTTTGTTCACCATTGCAGCACTATTCTGGAGTCCGGCTGCTCTCACTGGCCTGACAGCCAAATCAGGTAGGACAAAAATTCTAAAATGAAAAGAAGAGAGCACACAGAAACTCTAAGTGCATTATATTTATTACAAATTGTAAAAAACACCGTAGCCCCAACCCTTTTCAGAGCTACTCACAGGAAATACCCTCAAACATATGAGGTATATAATGGCAGTTTCAGCAAGTGGGATGTACCCGAAGTTGCATCCTCCTGAGGGTGGCAGAGACGTCTCTCAAAAACGTCCACCAGAGCTGTTTACTCTAGGAAGTTCTTTTCGGTGCCGTTTGCTCAAATGATCCAACAAATATCCTCCAGGATAATATTTCTATGTCCTAATCCTTCTTCTCATAAGGAATGTCTCTTGCAGAACTTGGATGTTGTGCGTGCTCTAAAATTCTACCTACAGGCGACTAAGGATTTTCGCCAGTCTTCTGCCTTGTTTGTTTGTGTCTTAGGAAAGCGTAACGGTCAGAAGGCTACTGATACTTGTCTTTCCCTCTGGTTGGGAAGTATGATTCATTTTGCTTATGAGACTGCTGGTCAGCAGCCTCCTGAGAGAATTACAGCTCATTCCACTCGGGCTGTCTCTTCTTCTTGGGCTTTCAAAAAAGAAGCTTTTGTAAAACAGATTTGCAAGGCTGCAACTTGGTCCTCTCTGCATACTTTTTCAAAATTTTACAAATTTGACACCTTTGCCTCGGCTGAGACCTCTTTTGGGAGAAAGGTTCTTCAAGTGGTGGTGCCTTCTGTTTAGGTCTGCCTGTCCTGTAGCTTTGGTATTGGTTCCCACTAGTAATTGGAATGACATTGTTGACTCTCCATGTCTTAGGAAAGAAAACTAAATTTATGCTTACCTGATCAATTTCTTTCTTTCAGGACATGGAGAGTCCACAACCCCACCCTTAAAGGGATAGTCCACATTCATAATAAAGTTATATATTTATATTCTTTGCCCCATATTAAAGGGATACTAAACCCAATTTTTTTCTTTCATGATTCAGATAGAGCATGAGATTTTAAGCACCTTTCTAATTTA
>NC_069509.1:120784079-120824079 GCF_027579735.1 Bombina bombina
GAATCTTCACAAAGGTTCTGGGTGCTCTTCTGGCGGTACTAAGACCGCGGGGAATCTCGGTAGCTCCATACCTAGACGACATTCTGATACAAGCTTCAAGCTTTCAAACTGCCAAGTCTCATACAGAGTTAGTGCTGGCATTTCTAAGGTCACATGGATGGAAGGTGAACGAAAAGAAAAGTTCACTCATTCCACTCACAAGAGTTCCCTTCCTGGGGACTCTTATAGATTCTGTAGAAATGAAGATTTACCTGACAGAGGACAGGCTAACAAGACTTCAAAGTGCTTGCCGCACCCTTCATTCCATTCAACACCCGTCAGTGGCTCAATGCATGGAGGTAATCGGCTTAATGGTAGCGGCAATGGACATAGTACCCTTTGCACGCTTACACCTCAGACCACTGCAACTGTGCATGCTAAGTCAGTGGAATGGGGATTACTCAGACTTATCCCCTTCTCTGAATCTGGATCAAGAGACCAGAAATTCTCTTCTATGGTGGCTTTCTCGGCCACATCTGTCCAGGGGGATGCCATTCAGCAGACCAGACTGGACAATTGTAACAACAGACGCCAGCCTTCTAGGTTGGGGTGCCGTCTGGAATTTTCTGAAGGCTCAGGGACAATGGAGTCAGGAGGAGAGTCTCCTGCCAATAAACATTCTGGAATTGAGAGCAGTTCTCAATGCCCTCCTGGCTTGGCCCCAGTTGACAACTCGGGGGTTCATCAGGTTTCAGTCGGACAACATCACGACTGTAGCTTACATCAACCATCAGGGAGGGACAAGAAGCTCCCTAGCTATGATGGAAGTATCAAAGATAATTTGCTGGGCAGAGTCTCACTCTTGCCACCTGTCAGCAATCCACATCCCGGGAGTGGAGAACTGGGAGGCGGATTTCTTAAGTCGTCAGACTTTTCATCCGGGGGAGTGGGAACTTCATCCGGAGGTCTTTACCCAAATACTTCGACGTTGGGGCAAACCAGAGATAGATCTCATGGCGTCTCGACAGAACGCCAAGCTTCCTCGTTACGGGTCCAGATCCAGGGATCCAGGAGCAGTCCTGATAGATGCTCTGACAGCACCTTGGGACTTCAGGATGGCTTACGTGTTTCCACCCTTCCCGTTGCTTCCTCGATTGATTGCCAGAATCAAACAAGAGAGAGCATCAGTGATTCTA
This sequence comes from Bombina bombina, assembly GCF_027579735.1. Classification (NCBI taxonomy): domain Eukaryota; kingdom Metazoa; phylum Chordata; class Amphibia; order Anura; family Bombinatoridae; genus Bombina; species Bombina bombina. The sequence continues at coordinate 120,785,255 of NC_069509.1, forward strand.
ATAGCACCTGCGTGGCCACGCAGGACTTGGTATGCAGACCTGGTGGACATGTCATCCTGTCCACCTTGGTCTCTACCTCTGAAACAGGACCTTCTGATACAGGGTCCCTTCAAACATCAAAATCTAACTTCTCTGAAGCTGACTGCTTGGAAATTGAACGCTTGATTTTATCAAGACGTGGATTTTCTGAGTCAGTTATTGATACCTTAATACAGGCTAGGAAACCTGTTACCAGAAAGATTTACCATAAGATATGGCGTAAATACCTATATTGGTGTGAATCCAAAGGTTACTCTTGGAGTAAGGTTAGGATTCCTAGGATATTGTCTTTTCTACAAGAAGGTTTAGAAAAGGGTTTATCTGCTAGTTCATTAAAGGGACAGATCTCAGCTCTGTCCATTCTGTTACACAAACGTCTGTCAGAAGTTCCTGACGTCCAGGCTTTTTGTCAGGCTTTGGCCAGAATTAAGCCTGTGTTTAAAACTGTTGCTCCACCATGGAGTTTAAACCTTGTTCTTAATGTTTTACAGGGCGTTCCGTTTGAACCCCTTCATTCCATGGATATAAAGTTGTTATCTTGGAAAGTTCTATTTTTAATGGCTATTTCCTCGGCTCGAAGAGTCTCTGAATTATCAGCCTTACATTGTGATTCTCCTTATTTGATTTTTCATTCGGATAAGGTAGTCCTGCGTACTAAACCTGGGTTCTTACCTAAGGTAGTTACTAACAGGAATATCAATCAAGAGATTGTTGTTCCTTCTTTATGCCCAAATCCTTCTTCAAAGAAGGAACGTCTACTGCACAACCTGGATGTAGTCCGTGCTCTAAAATTTTACTTACAGGCAACTAAGGAATTTCGACAAACGTCTTCTCTGTTTGTCATTTACTCTGGGCAGAGGAGAGGTCAAAAAGCTTCCGCTACCTCTCTTTCTTTTTGGCTTCGTAGCATAATTCGTTTAGCTTATGAGACTGCTGGACAGCAGCCTCCTGAAAGAATTACAGCTCATTCTACTAGAGCTGTGGCTGCCACTTGGGCCTTCAAGAATGAGGCCTCTGTTGAACAGATTTGCAAGTCTGCAACTTGGTCTTCGCTTCATACTTTTTCCAAATTTTCCAAATTTGACACTTTTGCTTCATCGGAGGCTATTTTTGGGAGAAAGGTTCTTCAGGCAGTGGTTCCTTCTGTATAAAGAGCCTGCCTATCCCTCCCGTCATCCGTGTACTTTTGCTTTGGTATTGGTATCCCAGAAGTAATGATGACCCGTGGACTGATCACACTTAACAGAAGAAAACATAATTTATGCTTACCTGATAAATTCCTTTCTTCTGTAGTGTGATCAGTCCACGGCCCGCCCTGTTTTTAAGGCAGGTAAATATTTTTTAATTTATACTCCAGTCACCACTTCACCCTTGGCTTTTCCTTTCTCGTTGGTCCATGGTCGAATGACTGGGAGTGACGTAGAGGGGAGGAGCTATATGCAGCTCTGCTGGGTGAATCCTCTTGCACTTCCTGTTGGGGAGGAGTAATATCCCAGAAGTAATGATGACCCGTGGACTGATCACACTACAGAAGAAAGGAATTTATCAGGTAAGCATAAATTATGTTTTTTTGCTCTTTCTCTCCCCCCCCCTCTTTTGCTCTCTCTCTCCCCCTCTTTTGCTCTCTCTCCCCCTTATTTGCTCTCTCTCTCTCCCTCTCTTTTGCTCACTCTCTCCCTCTCTTTTGCTCTCTTTCCCTCTCTTTTGCTCTCTCTCCCCCCTCTATTTTGCTCCCTCTTCCCCCTCTATTTTGCTCTTTCTTCCCCCTCTCTTTTGCTCTCTCTCCCCCTCTCTTTTGCTCTCTCTCCCCCTCTCTTTTGCTCTCTCTCCCTCTCTCTTTTGCTCTCTCTCTGTCTCTCTTTTTCTCTCTCTCCCTCTCTCTTTTGCTCTCTTCCCCCTCTCTTTTGCTTTCTCTCCCCCTCTCTTTTGCTCTCTCTCCCCCTCTCTTTTGCTCTCTCTCCCCCTCTCTTTTGCTCTCTCTCCCTCTCTCTTTTTCTCTCTCTCTCCCTCTCTCTCCCTCTCTCTTTTTCTCTCTCTCCCTCTCTCTTTTGCTCTCTCTCCCCTCTCTTTTGCTCTCTCTCCCCTCTCTCTTTTGCTTTCTTTCTTTCCCCCTCTCTTTTACTCCCTGAGGACGATTTAATTAATTTGTAGGGATTTGATCAGCCAATTACACCACTTTGGCTAGCTCAAATGCCTGACCTTATTTCAAATGTCAGCCCATTTCCCAATAGTCCTATCTTATCAGAATCTACTACCAAGATTCTCTTGGCAATTGTCACACACTTATAACACAAGCATGCCTCTGTTTAATAGACAACTTTTTTAGGGGATCCTGATTCTGCAAAGAACTTTCTCAAGGGGCAACAAATCTCATCCATGACTTTTAGGTTGCCAATTACCAAGTTTCCTCATGGGCCAGAATGTATGGCTGGTGCTTGGAAACAGATTTAGATACCTTTTCATATTTTGTAACTCATGTTGATAAACTTCCTTTTGTTTCTTTTTGATTCTAGTTTAGTTTATTGTTCAATGTGTTTAGATTAATTAGAAACAATTTTATAATGCTTTATAGGTCATCATCCTCTCAGATCATTGGATTATGAGAGCTATTCAAATTAACAGACTTCCAGCAACATGTTTTTCACCTTTTTGTGAGATTAATAATATAATTCCTGTCCAACTGGCTAAATAATTCAGATTTAACTCATAAATTATTATAACTTAAATGATCTACTTTTTATGTGTGTTGCCTTTTCATAGAGTGTCAGATGTAAACGCTATTAAATTTGATGCTAATATGTTTACCCTATAAGGAACAATTTGACACATTTCTCACAGAACCAAAACTTTATCCTCCTCTAGATTTTCTTCCTAATTTCCTTCTTATCCTAATCTTTGTGTGGCAAATTAATAAAATAAATATATGCCTAGAAATCATACTGTAAAAACATGTCCATCTTCCAAACGGTTACAAAAATCTTCTGTTCCTTATATTGCTCCTTTTTCTGTGACATATATTTTACTAAGTGGGTCAAATGGATCTTATCAAAAGATGGTAATGATTCTCATTTTTCTCCTCATTCTATTAGAGGCTTTGCTACCTTGAAAATATTTTTAAAATCTTTTCCTCGTCAAGATATTTTTAAAGCAGCTAATAGTGCAGTAGTTGGAGAGGGAGGTTGGATCGAGATACATTTTTTGAGGATAGGTGTGCCTAGTGCATGTTTAAGGGAAGAGTGAAATATACAAATGCTGATGGAGAGATTGAATATATGTACAAATATTAGAGTAGAAGAGTTGGAGGTTAGTAGTTGTGTTGAGAGATTTATTTTATTTGTAATGGATCTATTTTGTTGTTGAGGTGGCTGGATAAATCTTGAGCCAAAGAGAAGTGATGGGTGGAGAAAGTAATTGAAAGTGGATAACAGATATGTTGGGTTTGAAGAAAGAGTAGAAAAGTAATCCTGTTTAGAAATTAGTAAATTAAGATGAACATGTAGGGAAGAAAGGCAGCTGAACAGTGTTGCTCAGCAGTGCAGCAACATTTGCGGAATGTATAAGTGGAGCATGCTAGGGCTGAGGATGTGTATGACATTAGAGAGCTATGGTAGGAGTGGCCAAATTTTCAATGTAAGAGTGGCGTTGTAGTGACAGTGGTCAGTGCAGGAAGAAGAAGAGTAAGAAGAGAGCAGAGGTTTGAAAGCGTTTGATAGATGTTGCAGATTTAAGGACAATGCTTCTGTAGAATTCGGTATTGGGGTTAGTTGGTGGGAGATTAGTAGGGGGAGCTGTGATCCTGCAAGTGGGGAGACGGTGGTCATAAAGTAGAATTTGTTAAGTGTGAGAGAGTGTAAATTTTTGTGAGTTGGTCCATTGTGACAGACCATAAGAAGTTAATTGGAGGGGTTTTGTTGTACCAGGGGCAGTGGGATTGTCAATAGGGAGGTTGAATCCACATAGAATGAGGACAGGGGTATCTGAGGAGAGAAAATAAGGTAGCCAGGAAACAAAATGATCAAGAAATTGAGTTGGGGAGCCAGGGGGGGCGATATATAATTGAGACACATAGAGAGAAGGGAGATAATAAGCTAATTATGTGGGTTTCAAAGTAAGAAAATATGAGGGAAGAGATGGGGTGTCTTTGATGAAAGGTGGAGTGAGAAACAAGTAGAATACCTACATCACTTCCTTGTCTGTTTCCAGGCCTAGGAATGTTGCTGAAGTGTAGACCCCCATGTGACAATGAAGCAGAATATCTGAGTGAGAGAGACAAAATTCTGTGAGCCAGAAAGTTTAGGCAGTGGAGGCTTGTCAATAAGGATGACGTATTATTATTTTTTTTTTTTTTTTAAAGTTTTTTTATTGAGGTTTGCAAAACATACATAAAGCATATAAGACCAATAAGAATATTTAACATTCCAGGAGTATGTTGCTTTTAGAGCAATATAAGAAGATTTAACTCCATTAACATATATATTAACAACATTTGTATTATGGTGCACATGAAAAAGAAAGAAAAAAAAATTAATAAAAAAGTCACTGAATTATAGTGAAACCAACTAATGGAATGTGCTGTGCGGATAAGTTTTAATAAAAGATACCATGAAGAATATTCTACAAGAATGTTGAGTCTATATGAAAGGGACCTCATTTTCTATAATGTATATTGTATTATGGTAACTATAGCTCAGGTATATTATGGAGTAGATGAGAGAAAACGCTTATGGATACTAGAAGTAACCCGAAATGTCACTTTAGGGCTAATTAAAAAAATATATAATTCCATAGAAACTGTAAAGTGCATAAATGGTGAGCATAGTTAGTGAGCAGGGTAATGGGTGAAGGAGTAAAGCGGGCGAGAGCCGCTCAAAGAATGGTGGGGGAGTATTTTAAAGATATAATCTGGTCCGAATATGTTAATGAGAGTAGGGGTTGCAACTGGGGATTGATAATGGAGAGGCGTATTTTAGTAGGATTTACCATGTGAGGGTGAATAGGCTAAGAAGAAGTAAATGTAAGGGACCATTTTGAACAGGGATGAAACCTACATGGCGTGAGATGTCTAATTAATTCTCTAACATTAGCTATGCCGTATAGGGCAGAGTAAGGGGAAGATGAATTGTAACGTTGCATAAGTGGGGGAATCATTTCCTGAGGAGAGAACATGGTCGTCTAAAAGCCTGTGAAAGCGTTATAGCGAAGACTACTTCTAATGTTGTATCAAGAACAGGAATCATGTTATTTTCATTACATTCAATGTTATCCCTATCATAAGAATTGTTATGTACATTTATGTGCATGTCTGCCTAATCCTTTTAAAAATATTAGAGAGGAGAAAGATAAAACTTCTAATTTGAAAAAGCTTTCTCTGACCTGGTATACATTAACTTAAGGATTGTCCTGCGGTGACTGTACATAAAAGTGGGTACTGTGTATTAAGGCCAAATTTGTAGGAGCAAAAACATAGATCATATGAACAGTGAGCGTAATGACCTGAGTTTTTTTTTTTTTTAATAACTTTATTTATAAATAGTGAGGACAAAATGATCCACCATATACATGACAAGTTTAACAATAAGAAATGCCAAAGCACTTGTAAGATTCGCCAAGTCTATCATAGTAGCTGATGATGTAAAGGATGATTTCATCCTGCTGAGGCAGGGAACCAAACTGTCCACACAATTTTCATTTTTCCAGGTAAACAACCAAAAAAACAAAACAAAAAAAAAACAAAACAAAAAAAAAAAAAAAAAAGAAACAAAACAAAAATATTAACAGGCAATTCACAAAGAATAACATTAGCACTTACCCGGGCCCTCCGACTCGCCCCCCCCACAGACTGAGCAGCAACATCCAGTGATTGTACAAATGTCAAGGCTTCCAGCATTCACTCATAAGCGAGACAAGTCAGTCAGTCTGTAGGCACCATTTACCTCGGAGGTTCTCACTTAAGATAAAAAGGCTATTTCTAAATGGGTATATAACACCGTCTCTTACTCTAGGTGAAAGAAATAGAAGATAAACCTCCCACTTATGGATAAATTTCCTGACTCTTTTCTCCGGATCCCCTTTTGTATCCGCCTGCTCAGTCAACATTTGGGTGTGTATCCTGCCAAGCAGCTGCCTGAATGGAGGTGCTCTATTGCTAGCCCACCCCTTTAGAATGACCGTCCTAGCAAGCATTAAGACAGTGGTGATAAAAATGTCAAACTTATAGATTCTGTCCTTGGGTATCAAAAATATAACATGTTGTTGATTTGTTATTTTTGCCAACCAATAAGAAACTCTAAACCAGAATCCTCTCAACTTAGGGCAGTCCCACAGCACTTACAGATGTTCTACGCCCCCGGGACCCATCTAGCTCGAATGCCAGGTATAATGTAAGACTGATGGATAAATTTCATATGTGTCTCCCTTAGATTGGCCGAGATTGTACTAGCGTGTACCTTCCCAAGGCTCCCTGTAATGAGGTCAGAGTCCACCGACAGTTCTCTACTGGTTGCCCATTTCGTTACAAGTCCCTGCATAGCAGGTCCTTCACAGTGTTTAAGTAATAGGTCATAAGTGTGCGATATCTTATAAGAGCCCTGCTTAGCCAGAGCACACAATTTATCGATATTGGAAGGCTCGGTAGTCAACAGCTTGTCTGAGATCAGTTTATAAAGATAGTGCCTGCATTGAAAATACGCAAACCTATGTGTCCCCGGGAGATCGTGCGAACTCTGCAATTCAGAAAAGGGTATGATATCTAAAGTGAGTGGGTTAAAAAGTTGGTGAAGCCTTGTAAGATGTTGGTGGTGCCATGTAGCAAACACTTCAGTCGTGTAACCAGGGAGGAACTGTAAATTGCCCTGAATCGGCAAATATTTAGTCACTAGATGTTGTGTCCCCCATAGCTTACACATCCCGGACCACGCCCTTAGAGGATCTTTGAATAATATATGAGATTGTATGGATGGGGGAAGCGATTTGAGAGTTGAGTGGGGCAGGAAAGCTAAATGCAATGGTCTAACAAGACCACCCTCTAACTCAGGGATGGTGAAATATGCATTCCCTACCATCCAGTCCAAGACAATCTTAGACAATGTAGACCAATTATACCAGATAATGTTTGGAAGGCGAAGCCCACCCTTACTCGAGGACATAAATAGATACTTTTTACTTATCCTATGTTTTTTCCCTTGCCATATGAAGCAACCTAATGAGGCTTGGAGAGAAGCAACGTCCTTGCGCGTTAAAAGAAGAGGCAACATCTGTAGCGGATAGAGGAGCTTAGGAAGGGCGATCATCTTAAAAAGCTGAACCCTCCCCGACAGGGACAAGGGGAGCCTTGTCCAACCTGACAACAATTGTTTGATGTTTGCAATGACTCCTGTGAGGTTGAGATGGTATAGTTTTGTGGGATCAATGTGTAAAAGGATCCCAAGATATTTAAAAGATCCCTCTGTAACCCTGAGGCCACTGCCTGATAGTGTGGTGTCACCGAGGTTCTGCAACCAGGTTACCTCCGATTTATCAACATTGATTTTATATCCCGAAAAGGACCCAAATAGCTGGAGGTTATTACGAGGGTCACCTACAAACAGGAGTAGATCGTCTGCGTATAATGAGAGATGATATTTATGCCCAAGCACCTCAAGTCCTGTAAAATGTTGTCTTATATATGAGGCCAGGGGTTCTATGGCCAGAACAAACAACAGGGGGGAAAGGGGACAGCCCTGCCTAGTTCCCCTCTGAAGTGCAAAAGAGGGGGAAAGCTCTCCATTGACTATGAGGGATGCCATAGGGGTCTGATACAGTGTACGGAGGAAGTCAGCAAAGCATCCCGAAATTCCGAATTTTTCCAGGGAAGTGTGCAAATGATCCCACTCTATCCGATCAAATGCCTTTTCCGCGTCAAGTACCAAAAGGCACGCATCTGGCAGATTGGAAGGGGTTTGTGATGTTGCATTATACCAATAATGTGATGAAATGGCTAGAACTTTCCGGAAATTAAGCACAGAGGACCTCCCTTTTACAAAGCCTGTCTGGTCCATGTGTACAACAGACGGCAAGACCTTCGCTAGACGGTCAGCCAGGATCTTTGTCAAAAGTTTGTAATCCCCATTAAGAAGGGAGATTGGGCGATATGATGAGGTCTGGGTGTGATCCCTGTCAGGTTTAGGAATCAAGCAAATGTTCGCTTCTGAGAAACGCTTATTCAATCGCGACGCCCCTTCCAGGTATGCTGAAAAAAGAGAGGCTAAGGTGGGAGCTATTTCCCCACTCAAAAGCTTAAAATACTTAGAGGTCAGCCCATCCGGGCCTGGGGCCTTCCCTAATTTGCTGTTTCGTATGGCCATGATAACCTCCTGCACATGGATCGGGGCATTAAGGGCCGATTTTTGCTCCTCAGAGATAGTGGGTAGCTGCACCGAGCCCCAGAACCTCAATTTTGCCTCATGATCTATTGTCTGACTAGTGTATAGTTCCCTGTAGTACTTTACAAATTCCGTCATAATTTCTTTATTGTTTGAAGTCAGTTTGGACTGGGAGTTTATAGCCGCTATATAAGATTTGGGGCGGTGAGAGTGGACCAGTTTGGCCAGCAGTTTACCAGATTTATTACCCTGGCGAAAGTATCTACCCTGCCTATGTATGTCAAACTTGAGATGTTGTTGGGTTAAGAACGTGTCCCTGGCCTGCTTAATCTCGTAATACAGCCCCTCATTACCGCCTTAGAGGCATTCCAAAATAAATCAGGGGTATCTTTATGTGTATCATTATCCGATGTATAGTGTAACCATGAGGACTTTAGATGATTACGGAAATTTATGTTGCTATAGAGATACGTGGGGAATCTCCAAGATTTCTTAGGAGGAGTCATGGGTGTAGGTTGCAACAGTAATATGATAGGGGCATGGTCCGAGATTGTAATCTGTGCTATGGTAGTAGTGTGGACTTGCGGTGTTAATGCCGAAGAGGTGAGGAAATAGTCTATCCTTGACATTGTGTGATGTGTTTTAGATAGGCAAGTAAAGTCTCTCTCCTCCGGATTTTTTGTTCTCCAGACATCTACCAAATCTAGTGTCTCTTTAAAAGAGCTAATTAGAGTTACCTCTTTACTATGTGGAGCACGTTGTTTCAGATGACCTAGCACTGATGGATCTTTAAATCTGTCTAGAGGAACAGCCTGGGCCAGGTTAAAATCCCCTCCCATAATCAATGGGGCGCTGTAGGTTAATAATTTTGCTAGGAGGGTTGACCAGAAATTAGCGTTGACCTTGTTCGGGCCATAAATGTTGCAAATGGTATAAGTGAATTGGTGAATTTGCAACAGAGCTATAATATACCTGCCTCTCTGATCAATGTCAACCTGCGAGAAGGAGATTGGAAGACCCTTCCTCACCAAAATAGCCACCCCCCTCTTTCTACCCTCTGTTGGGGAATACAGCGCCTGACCTACCCAACGCCTCTTTAGCTTATCGTGTTCGTCTGCTGTCAATCTAGTCTCCTGAAGTAAAGCTATGTCAGTCTGTAGGGAGTTTAAATGTTGCAAAATAGTACCTCTCTTTGCAGGCGATGTAATGCCTCCCACATTCCAGGAAACTACTCTAACAGGTACCGCCATAAAAATAGTGTAAGAATGATAATAATAAGCAGAGAGTTACCATATAGTCGTGTCTTAAGACTGTGAAGAGAGTGTACCCTATTGTCATCTTGAGTGGGAAAGGTAATGTGTAGTGCACTCCTGCAAAGAAGAGGGGGTAGCAGCCCCCAGGTCCCACATTGTGCCCAAAGTGACTCACTGTGATAGGCTGTTAGTTGTAAGAGCTGGTCAGAAGTCATGATGAGGTGGTCTGCGGAGGGCAAGTTCAGAGGATCCCGGGACTCCCCAAGACAGGAGCTGGAAGGGAGACAAGAATGAGGCACATGTAAGCAGTACAGTAATATCCCCAGCATATCCATTCTAGCATGAAACAGTAACCATACAGCATGAAGAACATGACATCCAAGATAAAAAAACATTAACAAGGTATACCCTGAGTAAACTATGGAGCACTTAGAATGCTGAGCCAGAGGGTGGCAATGGGTCCAATGAGCTATAACATAGAATAATAATTCTAAGTGGGCAGTGAAAAAGAACTGGGGTATGTTAAACAGCATGCCTACTAGGCAGAGAGGGAGAGCCCTACTTAGGCAACAAAGAACTATTAGGTGCCAAAAATTAGAGGGGAAGGCCAAACTAGCATGCAAAAAAGGGCACCACGGGTATTCTCTAAGTAGTGAGTTCAGCCAAGGTAGATAGGAGAGTTCAAGCTGACAACATTGGGCTGAGAAACCCATGTCAACATGTGGTATTAAAGCATGATCTCCCTTGCCCATAACAATAGGGGGAGAAATAAAAAACAATAGCACCTGAAAAAGAAAAGTATACATCATGTAAAGAAACACGAATTCTATTTCACAGATACAAAGTACAAACTCTCATTAAAGAACACTTCAGCCATTGTCCTGTCTTCGTTCAGATGATAGGTAGGCCTGTACCGCTGCAGGGGAATGGAAAATCTTGGGCCCAGAGGACGTTTGCAGCTTGAGCTTAGCTGGGTACAGGAGGGCAAACTGACGACCTTTTTCATGAAGGAGGGAGCAGAGTGGTGCAAAGTCTTTGCGTCTTCTGGTGACTTCCACAGAGAAGTCTTGAAAAAGTAAGAGACGGTGCTCCTCATATTTGACCTCTTTTGCACTTCTATAAGCCCGTAGTATTGTGATCTTGTCTTGGTAGTTTAAACACCTGAAAATCACCTGACGTGACCTCTCCTTAGAGTTTCCCAGATGTCTGTCAGGACCAATGCGGTGGGCTCTCTCTATGTCGAGGGGCAGGCAATCCTGAGGCATGCCAAGAAGTGAGGGAAGGATAGAGGCAGTGAAATCCAGCAGGTCTTTATCTTTAACCGCTTCTGGTACCCCTACTATGCGCAGATTATTTCGCCTGCTGCGATTCTCCAAGTCTTCAACCTTATCCTGCAGGTATTGGTTTTGTTTTAAAAGATTCTTCAGAGACACATCAGATTCCTGTTGCCTGTCTTCCACTTCAGAGATTCTCTGCTCCGCAGTAGTCAAGCGAGTAGAAAAGGCACGCACTTCAGTAGTGAGCGTGTCTACCCCTGCCTGCAGGTTGTCCATTTTAGGTAATAAAAAAGCCTTCAACTCCTGCAATAAAGCAGCATGGTCACTTGATGAACTCCCCTCACCCTCCTGCTGGGAGCTGTGAATGATGGTCTCAGCAACTTGTTTCAGCCGCTTTTCTTGTATTTTTGACCTGCAGCTCATATTGTCGGTCCCAGACTGGGAGATTCTGTGGAAATAGTCGTCAACATTCATAGAATAGAGCGCTGGCAGACTGTATATGCAACAGGAGATTTCAATAAGCCCAGTCTAGGAAGGGTGAGGTATAGGGCCCACACAGAATGGGATATGATTAAAGTCTAAGTTGTTCACTGCACTTGCTTACTTCGGTAATTTTCAGAGGATGTATGACAGGGCTACAGCATATCTGGCATATAGGCTATAATCAACAAAGTGGTTCAGCAGGTTTACGCCAGGTACCTTATGTCTAAAACAATGAGGTTTAGCAAGATTGTAGTACTTGTCCACTGTTGCATAGATGAGATGTGAGGGTAAACCACTAGATGGCGTATGATGCTTGCTTAGATGAGTTGTTGTTATAGTAAATTTAAAACAGCCATGTGCACCAACAGATGGTAAACGAACAAATGCAAACTTTGTTATTTCTCCAAATTCTAGGCATACAGTGCTACCAAGTCGCCCCCAACACAGTGGTATGTATATGAGGCAAGTCTCTAGGCAGGTGATGTGTGTGCTTTACTCCAAAGATGAAATAAAAAACAAACAAAACTGCTGGCAGAGTTATTAAAGTAGTCAGTATCAGCAATTCAGTCCCATGTCTTTGGCTCACAAGTGTTTGCCTATCCTCAGTAGTTTGTATCTGAAACAAGGTAGCCTGCAGTGTATTATATGCTTACTCACAGTTATCCTCTGGCCCTGAGGCCTGCAAAACCTGGGAGCAAAGTTCTGAGCCCTGGGGCTGTTCACCTCCGCCTGCGGCGCCCGTCTGTAGTCAATGCAGGATGGATTAATACTGCCCAGGGGAGAGGGGACCTCTGCAGCACTACCAAAGGCCGGAATATCAGGATAGTTAAGCAGGGATCAGGATTAGGCAGCTCCGTGATCGCCGCAGCAATGGCGTCTGTTCGCGCCCTTTTCTTTTTGATCAATTTGCCCCCGGGGACCAGGACCGGATGATAGGTCCTGCGTGCAGGTGATCAGCCAAGGCACTAACACTCGGCCTGGCAAGAAGAAAGGTCACGGGGAGTGGAATATCAGCAGCGGAGACAAGTATTAGAGCTGTATGTGTGCGGAGCTCTTTACCGCTGCTGCTACCCAGTCGTCCCGCCCACCGGAAGTCGTAATGACCTGTGTTTAGAGTATCAGCATAGCGGGACCTCTAAAGGAAGTTGGAGTCAATATGCAGGGTTAGTGAGTAGGACGTCATAGTGAAGTGTCACTCAGTGGTAACGCTACTAATCGTAAGCTGGAGACATGAAACTAGATGCATGACACGGCTAATAGACCTTTAAGGATACTTAATTATTGTAAAAGTGGCTCCAAGTTCTTGTTATGAAGTAAACACCTGCATAGACAATATAATAAATTGTGTGAAATTGTAGGTGCAGGAGACTTAATAACGCTGAAATTATAACTAGACATAATATACTACATAGTCCAATATTTCTAACTGTAGAGTTGTCATATTGGTATTGTAGTGTCCATAAAATAAGTACTGTTTAAAGTTAATCTCCCGTTAGCTGGATGAGAGAAACCAGGGCTCTTTGTGGAACAAAGCTGGTTATCCAATGCCAATCGGTTTGCAGAGGCGAGGGTATGGATGTTCCAACCACAAAATCTCCCCTCTCAGGTGCCAACAGATCCAGTAAGGACGGTAAATGAGTGAAGAGAACGCATATGGGAACACTGGCAACTCGTTCACAGGTTGAACCTCAGTGGATCTCGGGAAACATACTCCAGATTGCTGCAGAGACAGGCCTAACTGTAACCTCCTCTTGACCGACCGCATCTCCAGGGGGTCCGGTATCAGCTTGGTTCGGTCAGATAAGATGCCACAATTAAGGCGTATACAGGCCCAGATGTTTGGTTGAAACGGGATCCTCTCAGGATCTCTAGGACTAGGTGACCTATCCAAGCAATTAGCCTCATCCGGATCAGAATGGTGATTGCTGTTAGCAACTGGAGATAAGGTTAAAAATTATCAAATTCTTTTAGTTTAACAACAGAGTAACCAAAAAACACGTCCGGACATGGCTGCGGCTTGGACACGCCCTGTATTATTATTTTTTTTCAACAATAAAATAATCAGGTAAGAGTGTCATGTTGTCACTATATGTGATGTATTGTTATGTCTGCAGTCATTTAGCCCCAAGAAAACAACACCTTTAGAAAAACATGTAAATGCCCCTTGTTCAAGTAAAAGGCACTCAAGTACAATAAAGAATGTATAGTGGCCAAAACACCAAAGCAAGCTATATAAAATCTGTTTGGTGTTTGAGCATATGTGCGAGAGCATGACTGTATGTTAGAGTGTGCATGTGTGTGTGAGCATGTATATTTGTGTGCATGGCAATGAACATGTGTGAGATTATGAATGTTTGTGCAAGTGTGTGTATTCATGTTATTCTGTAAGTTTCTTACTTGTGTTTGTGTGTGCACAAATACAATGGTATGTGTGTTTAATTTTCACACCCAGGATTACGTTTAGGAGGAGCCTAGATGCCCCACAAATGTAAAACTTCACCAGCCGCCACTGGGTTTATGGAGTGGGTGATAAAGGGGTGGATAGAAATTAGCTTGTTAAAAACAGAGCAAGAGTTTTTAGAGTGCACAAGTGAAGCGGATTTTTCTTGGAGGTAGCAAAAAGGAAGATGAAGATATGGAGCAAAAGGTAATCAGTGAAACACATTGGAGAATAATACTTGCATTCTGCCTTGACCTATGTTCAATTCTTGTATAATTCTTATTGCCTCACTTATAAAAAGGTTAATTATTTCAAACATATATTACAATTCTTATTTTTTTCTGTGAGTTTTTTCTTTGAGTCTGTGAGAGAGAAAGTGAAATGGATGACTATGTAAGATGATTAAAGACTATGCATTATATTATTGTGTTAGTACTGTATGCTACCATTCAGAAACCCTAAGAATGTGAATATTTGCTAAGTTCTGAGCTCTAGGGGCAATGTATTATTAATTAGAGAAAATGTATTAATGGATATGAAGTAACTGAAAGCAAAGGCAATGAGTCAAAGTATTAAAGGTTTATGAGTCAATTTACAAGTTATAAACAAGATGAGAAAACAACAAAACAATCAAAAAGCCCTGAGTTTAATTTCATCTTGTAGTTTTATATTAGGATAGTATTATATCTTCTATTTGCTTTTTGTACACTTGAACAATATATCAGTTCACAACATGACTATTACCATCTTTCTAAAAATGAATCAACATGTACAATTTTACTGACAAGGAGTCTTGCAATTCATTGTTTGCAAGCAATGGGATATACTGTTATTTCTTTCGTAAAATGATGATGGTCCATAGGGCTCCATAACATGTGGATTAAATTTCCCACCACTAGGAGCTGGTCAAGAACCCACACACAAGTTTATAATCCCTCCCACCTCCCATCTCTATTCAGTTTTGTTCTTGGCCTCACAGGAGATGATTGAGAATAGAGGTGTTCCAGATACTTGCTTATGGATTTATGTTTGGGAGCTCAGACCAATGTGAAACCCTTTATCCCCGGGACTTATCATTCACAAAGCAGTCAGAAGAGAGAATTCAAAGCAGCTTAATGATACAGGGACATATAAATACCCTGTTATGTGCGCAGTATTTCCCTATGGGACTTCAGCAATAACTACCCTGAGGTGTCACGGGGACCTTTCTTTAGCCTCCCCTTGTGAGATAACAGTATTTCCTTCAGATATCCATTGTGGTACACGTACCAGCAATGGATGGAATCTCTACTGGATACTGCTGTAGCTTGGTGCCTGGTAAGGTCAGTGGATGGGTACTACTTCAGGTTAGTGACTTACCACAGCACACACACTGCCCACAGGCTATTTGTAGGTACTCTGACACAGGTACAGTATAGCTAGGGGACATAGTCTGCTGTCCTCATGGCACACTCCTTTTTTGCCAGGTATCTGGATGTTCTATCCTTATCAAAGACACAGCCAGGTAAGACTGATGCCCTTTATAGTCCCCTGGCAGCTCTCGGGACCCATTTTTTATATATTTGGAAAAATGAGTATATGGCCCTTTAAGAAAAATGCTAAATGCTCTGTGCTGTTAGCGGTTCATTAAAGCACCATCCTGTTTGGCAGAGAGTCAATTTTATATCAGTTTGGAGGTGTTTTAAGTGCTTGGTGCAAACATTTTAATTTTTCAGCACATTAAACCTCTCCGTGACCACGCCCCGTAAGGTTTGCACTCTTTATTCTTCCCTCCAGAGCTGCTATTGAGAAAGATAGCAGCTCAGGAGCACTTGGCCTGCTGTTTTCAAGTTTTTTTGCATTAAAATCCTGGGTTCTGTAACTGTAGTGGGGGTGAGTACCGATACAGGAGCTGCCAGGGGGATAACTGATGATTCAGTCTACAGCTTGGAGCTTTAGTGTGCATTCCCTAATAATACTTTAAAGTTGTCAGAGGGGGCGTGTCTAAGCAGTGTTCTGAACAGGATGCATATTCTGAGAGCTCCAAGCAGAAGCCTTAGTAATCTGCCGATTATTAACTTACAGCAGCAAGATTGATCATATATTGTTTGAAGACATCAAAATCCTGTTAATTGGGTCCCTATATTTATTTTCTTTGTTGTGTGAATGACGCTGGGGACCCAGGTTGGAACATAAAGGCCTAAGGCGTCAGCCTACTACTAGGCATACACATCCCCCCCGGGAAGAGCCGGGCCATCAGTGCTGTCAGGTAAACTGGCTTAATGAACCTCTTTACATTCTATCACTGATCAGTCATCAAGCTCAAATATTTCAGCCTCATTTCACTATCTTTTTGCAACAAAACAATCCTTTCTTGCAAACATACTGTACACACGACCATTCCATTATGATGACCATGTGGGAAATAGATCTTGCACGAGACTTGGACCAGCGTTTCTTTAGGTTAGAGAACTTACTTTTAAAACTCTACCAAAAGTCACTAACTCTTGGCCCCTTGGAGAACACTTTAATATCGCTGAAGCATACAAGTACTGAGGACTCATTACAAAGAATGGCAAAATATGCAGCCAAAGATGGAGACTGGGGAGAAACAGCAAAAGGCGGAGGAGGAGGAGCTTTCATCTGCAACAGCGGAGGAGCGAGAATCTTCTAAAATACCACCAAACAACCCACACAGCAGAAGGACTGCCTCGTCTGACTTTAACTCACAGACTGCGCCGAAGGTCCCTGGCGTGGTTGAAAAACCACCACACATCCTCTGGCAGTCGGACGAGAAAGTTTTTGATCACTTAGACTCCATATCGCAATCGTATGCAAAAGGAAATCCCACTTTTGCATACGATTGTCTACAAAGAGCAGAGCGACCTCAACTACTGAGAACCTTCCTTGTGGAAACTTATGGCAACAAACCCTCTTTCAGCAGTAACTGGCTTGATAAGCAGGATCGTCACAAAGCCACATACCGCAATGCCATACAGGAGACTTGACCACTTGATTGGGGGAATCCCAATACCTTAGTGCCTACTACATGACCTGCAAACAACTCTAAATGAAGCCGATGGAGCCAATCTTCTCATAAGTAAGATTGCTGGAACCCCACAGGCTCATCGAGAACTCTGTAGCATTAGAAAGGGGCACAAAAGATGTTCTGATGAGACCAAGCATATGGAAAGCATCGCAGAGGATGTTGCCTGTCTAAAGGACAGCGAAGGTATCTCTGCTGCACACTATCCACACATTACACTACAGAAGAATAATATCACTCAGTCTTGTGGAACTGACCTGCCGGAAGCAATAAACCCTTCACAAGTACGCTCTCAATCCATCATTAAGCTCTACTCTTCACAAGTACGCTCTCATTCCTCAATCTACCCTTCACAAGTACGCTCTCAATACATCATTAAGCTCTACCGTTGCTACAGACCTGGGATCCTGGTGGTCTGCCTTAGACCATTTTTTGCGAGCCTGAGATCCTGAAGTTCTGCTTTAGGACGATTCCTGCAAAACAGCTCCTGTGGCTCCTATGGGGGTATCATGCCAGATAACATAGCGATTATATCACATAGGTGTTAAAAACTGTAACTATTATGTCTTGACCTTACTGATGTCTGTGCAAAGTTTACATTTGCATTTTATACATATCTAATGGTTTTTCTTTTAGTGCTAGATTTTATATGTCACTATCTATATTGTATGTATTGAACATTGCCATTACACTAACACAGCTGTGTCCTGGTGTCAAACATTTGGGCAATGACGCAACTTATTCTTCTGCAAAACACCTCTTTAATATATTAATATGATAGCACTCATGAGCTCATTTTCCTCTATAGCTGTTCTTATACCTTTGTGTTACTTCTATTTATATTGTACTGCTCCATATATCATTGGCGTTCCCAGCTTTGGCCTTTTTGCACCATTGCTCCTTATCCTCATATCCACACAAACATCAAATAGAGACACCCCCTACATACATTTGTAAAGCACGCTAAATTCCCCAATTTAAGGTGCATAGTATGACGGTCTAGTCTCCACTAAACTAACATGTTGCCCCTATGGTTCATATTGGTAATTCAGTTAATATACTTGTCATATATTTTGTGGGTGTTCAGTACTGTAAGTGAGCCTGGTTTTGGCTATTGCATCTTTTTTAAACGAATGTGTCGAAATAACAACTATCCCTTTCCTCTTTGTTTTCTCTATATTATCATTGAGAGGCAGTCTTTCTGATTCTGTTAATTTTCTCATTTGTTTTAATGTTAACCCCTGAATACAGTCTAAATACAGTCTCTGCAGGTCCAAGAGTGGCCTTCACCACCAAGCCAAGGGGAAGAAAAATGAGGACTACAGCCTTTTATGTACATGTTAAACTGTCAGATATGCTGTGTATACCTTATACCTTGTTTTGAATTTGTAACTTTCAGTTTACCCTTAATAAATTTAAAAAAAAAAGTGTCAGAGGGATTATTGGGCTTAGTGTAGACTGCTCTCTACCTCAGTGTATGTCTGCTGTCTTTTCATACTCTGCTATTGCACACTATAGAGTAAACTGAATCTTTCCTCACTGATATCAGTGTTAACACTTTAGAGGATTCATATACTGATATATCATTCCTGTACATTATTATGTGTGTTTTGCAAGTCTGTTCCAGTGTGCCAGGTCAATCAACTCTGTCAGAGATGTGTACCTCAATTCTTGCATGCAAATCGGACACAACCTTCTACTTCCAGTAGGGAGTAGTGTCCTGTGCATGTCACTCAGGGGGGCTATTACTGACTTCACTCTTGAGTTAAAATCCAGCTTGCACAAAGTTATGGCAGAGTTCTGACTCTGAAAATGCAAAATCATCTAGTTCTGAGTGTCATCTGGTGAACAGGACCCTGTTCCTGATTCTGAATTTGACAATTCTTTCAGATTTAAAGTGGTCCATATCTGTAATTTATGAAATTGTGGTTTTAAGGACTCTGGGTATTTCCAAGAACAAACCTGCTGAAAACAAACCTGTAAATCAGTTAAATGTTGTTTTCAAGGCTCCACCAAAAATTCCAGAGGTATTTCAGGTTCCTGATTTGGTCTCTGATTATATTTCCAAGGAATAGAAAAAGCCAGCTGTGCCTTTTGCTCCTTCCTCCTGATTTAAGAAAATGTATCCCATTCCAGAACAGAATGTTGAAGTGTGGGAAACAATTCCTAAGGTTGATGGAGCTATTTCCACTCTTCCCAAGCTCACAACTATCCCTTTGGAGGATTACACTTCTTTCAGAGATCCAATGGACTACAAACTTGAATCTTTCTTAAAAAACCTTTTTCATACAGGTCTTCTCAGGGCCGTCTTTAATATTGTGGACCCTGGGCAAACATTTTCTTGCCCCACCATGAAATTTCGCTTGCCACCCCAACATCCCAAAAAACAACTAAATCAATTTATTTTATAAAAAAAAATTAAATTATTAACCCAGCAGTGGATCATCCACTGCTGGGCTAATCATTTAAAAAAAAAAATGAAATAAATTGCAATATGTGAAACTGGACCTAAGCAGTACTAATAAGTAAATAAATATACAAATTCCTCCACTGTAGATTAATTTAATATGCTTTTGAATGTGATTCTGGTGTGAGGTTAGCTAGTTAAAGAGATTTAGGGCAAAGCAAGGTAAAGACCGAGGAGGAAGCATGGATGTGCAGACAAATATAAGTTTACTGACTGGAAACACAGAACTACTATGGGAAGCTGTAAAATCTGAGACAGAGAGGAAAAATATATAAAAATAAACCTTACATTAATGTGTGAAGTATCAGTATGACACTATACATCGACAACAGCACATGTCACTTCTTTGCTAGGAACTAGTTCCCTCTCACCCTGTACTAGACAATGCTGCATGGGGGAGGGGCATGTGTGCACTCACTTATTCTTCCCACTGACACCTTTCTACAAAGCACTGTTCTCCTAACTAACTTCAGTTAGTTGATCTTAGGGCCACAGCAGAAAGAGCAGGGCTAAGGGGACCAGCAGACTGGATGATATCTGCCCAAGGCTGCATGGATACAGTGTGAGACGAGTCACACAGCCTCAAGACTGAAGAGTGCAGTGTGTGCAGTTGCACAGATGCTCAAATTCTCACGTGCCTGCCGCTCCAGCTTTCTGCTGCATGCGCCTACAGTCAGCCCTACCCAGAAACAATCCCCACCACCAGAGCAGTTACCTGTTAACAGTGGTAACCTCAGCAGGAACTTTTCTGATTCAGTGGGATTGGCTGGATGCCGAGTTAGGGCTTAGCATTCACTGCTGCACAGTGCACATCTAAAACAGCACATGGCACTAGCTTTCTATGTCACATGACACTGGCACGGTCTGCCACAGTTTCTCACAAATAAATATAAGCAGATAACTTTTGACTAAGACAGTATTAGGACTGCCTGTGTCGTCCCCCCCCATGTCACATGACATCAGCAGTCTAGCATGAATAAAGATGTTAAGGATGGCCATGGGTCTTCTGCTAAAACCTGCAGTTTCTATCACCTGTGTGGCTGCTGCAGGGGTCCTTTGGTGTGATTCCTTATCCAAAATGGTTGCTGAACTATCCTCTGATGAGGATCTCCAAAATTGCATTAAAGGGATATGAAACCCAACAATGTTCTTTAGTGATTCAGACAGAGAATATTATTTTTAAAAAAATTTGAATTTACTTTTGTTATTACATTTGCTTAGTTCCCATGATATTCTTTGTTGGAGACATACCTAGGTAGTAATCTGGAGCACTACATGGCAGAAAATAGTGTAATTCCTATGTTATTTTTATTTTTAAATGTATATTTCTGAATATATTTGAATATTATTTGTTAAATATTTATCTATATTAATATAAATAAATAATATTTTACATTTCAATGTTCTTCACATAGTAGAATATGTATGTATGTCTTTATGTAAATTATATACAGTATATATATATATATATATATATATATATATATATATATATAAATAGATAAATGCGTCTTTATAGCATGGCCTAGTACTCACGGTAACCTTTGAACCACCGGGGTGCACATCAAAGAGATCCTGCATAATTCACAGATCCAACATATCGCAAAAACGAAGGCACTCGTCGGGTTTAATAAGGATAAAGTTTTATTTCTTATGAAGTAACGTTTTCGGAGTTTTACCTCAGTTTGAAAATGGAGGTAAAACTCTGAAACGTTACTTCATAAGGAATAAAACTTTATCCTTATTAAACCCGGCGAGTGCCTTCCTTTTTGCGATATATATATATATATATATATATATATATATATATATATATATATATATATATATATATATATATATATATATATATATATATATATATATACACACACACAGAGAAGTGCACTCACAGGAACGAACAACCAGCTCAATACAATTCTTAGCCTGTTCTATGGCGCTTTACCACCTGGGTGCAACTTCTTTTAGCCCAGTAATGCTTTTCACAGAGTAGAACTTTCCTGTAGTATATCAGTATGATCCCTCCTGTTACGGTCAGTCCAGCGCCGAAATACCAGGCAATTCCTCTATGAACAAGGAACACAGCAACCCCAGACGATCGTTTCGGCCTTCATTGGGCCTTGTCAGTGAGGTGTAGCAGTATTCCTCTAAGCACACTGAGCAAGGAGTCCACGTCTGGTTGCCCCTTTTTCTCATAGGGAGACTAAATACACACAGAGAGAAGTGCACTCACAGGAACGATCAACCAGCTCAATACAATTGTTAGCCTGTTCTATGGCGATTTACCACCTGTGTGCAACTTCTTTTAGCCCAGTAATGCTTTTCACAGAGTAGAACTTTCCTGTAGTATATCAGTCTGATCCTGCCTATTACGGTCAGTCCTGCGCCGAAATACCAGGCAATTCCTCTCTGAACAAGGAACACAGCAACCCCAGACGATCGTTTCGGCCTTCATTGGGTCTCGTTAGTGAGGTGTAGCAGTATTCCTCTAAGCACACTGAGCAAGGAGTCCACGTCTGGTTGCCCCTTTTTCCCATAGGGAGACTAAATACACACAAAGAGAAGTGCACTCACAGGAATGAACAACCAGCTCAATACAATTGTTAGCCTGTTCTATGGCGATTTACCACCTGGGTGCAACTTCTTTTAGCCCAGTAATGCTTTTCACAGAGTAGAACTTTCCTGTAGTATATCAGTCTGATCCCGCCTATTACGATCAGTCCTGCGCCGAAATATCAGGCAATTCCTCTCTGAACAAGGAACACAGCAACCCCAGACGATCGTTTCGGCCTTCATTGGGTCTTGTCAGTGAGGTGTAGCAGTATTCCTCTAAGCACACTGAGCAAGGAGTCCATGTCTGGTTGTTCAGAGAGGAATTGCCTGGTATTTCGGCGCTGGACTGACCGTAATAGGCGGGATCAGAGTGATATACTACAGGAAAGTTCTTCTCTGTGAAAAGCATTACTGGGCTAAAAGAAGCTGCACCCAGGTGGTAAATCGCCATAGAACAGGCTAACAATAGTATTGAGCCAGTTGTTCATTCCTGTGAGTGTGCTTCTCTCTGTGTGTATTTAGTTTCCCTATGGGAAAAAGGGAAAACCAGACGTGGACTCCTTGCTCAGTGTGCTTAGAGGAATATGGCTACACCTCACTGACGAGGCCCAATGAAGGCCGAAACGATCATCTGGGGTTGCTGTGTTCCTTGTTCAGAGAGGAATTGCCTGGTATTTCGGAGCTGGACTGATCGTAATAGGCGGGATCAGACTGATATACTACAGGAAAGTTTTTCTCTGTGAAAAGCATTACTGGGCTAAAAGAAGCTGCTCCCAGGTGGTAAATTGCCATAGAACAGGCTAACAATAGTATTGAGCCAGTTGTTCATTCCTGTGAGTGTGCTTCTGTGTGTGTGTGTGTGTGTGTGTATATATATCTATTCTATTTATATATATATATATATATATATATATATATATATATATATATATAATATACTGTAGATATATACACACACACACTCACTGAGCAATTGCTTTGTAACACAAATTGCTAATATAATACTTTTTTACCATTACCATTACTTTTTTATGCCTGAGGAAACCGCTGTGCCAGTGGAGTAACATGTTGCATTTTATTGGGACTCTGAATGAATGTTTCAACCCACAAATTTTAAAATATTTGTCTTATCCTTAAAACAGTTTTATATATTAAAAATCCTTTTGATTTTAAATCACGTGAAGCAGCTATCGTAAGATGGAGACTTGCATGATAGACTGTTGAGGATGGGCTGGTAAGTGTGATGTAATGCAACGTTAAGGTCCGTAGCAGCAGCTGAGGCAAGAGGCAAGAGAAGGAGAGTGCCTCCCGTGTCGGTCGGATGCTGTTAAGAGACCCCTGAGTATTGAGCTCCAGGGTGGTAGAAAGTTGGACTGCAGCTAAGTTGCAGTATTACGGGCAGCATCTGCACAAGTGGGGAGGAGGCTGCAGAACTCCCATGTGGCCTACATCATACGCTACACACTACCATAGGCCAGTATGTTTTTTGGGCCGGCGAAGCAGTACACAAAAGAAGTTGGAGGTGAAAAGTGCTGGAATCGCTATTCCTCACTACCATCAAGTGAGGCTTTTACCCCCAACATGAAGCTAAGGAACAGCAGGAGGGAAGGTTAGATGTGCAGCCTGTTGGAACATCAACACATTGACTGAGTAAGAAGCGATTGTCAATTCCTCTGTGGAGGTAAGAAATATCTGTTTATATATACAAAAAAGATGCTTCTTTTGACTTTCTTCCAAAGATATGGTGAGCCCACGGGTTCATCTTAATTACTGTTGGGAATATCACTCCTCGCCAGCAGGAGGAGGCAAAGAGCACCACAGTAAAACTGTTAAGTATCACTTCCCTACCCATAAACCCCAGTCATTCTCTTTGCCTCTTGTGCATGGAGGAGGTGAAGTTTAGTGTGTAATTAAAATGTTGTATCATGCAGAAGATGAATTACTTCAAGCAAATCTTAGGGTATAGCTATACTCTACATTAGTCTTGTAGCCAAGCTGTGGTGGCTTTAAAGCAGTGGGGAACTTGCAAAGAGGGGCTTGCTACGTTTTCCTCACATTTGCTGCCCTAGTTTCAGATACTATTGTTGGCTACTTTGCTATCTGCCTTTGACCAAGTCGCTGTGAGGAAGAGGTGTCCTCTCATACCTTGGGACTGTCTGCATGCTGACAGCTGAACAGGTAAGTGCTAGTTCTTCCAGAGGGAAAAAGGGCACTTAGAATATGGTATTTGTACCTATATTGGGGCCATTTAGCTCACCCTGATGTAAGGGATTGCTAAGGCATGCTTGCAGGAACAGTGTTTGGGGGACAATTATATTTCTCTGAGGCTCCTGTTATGTGTGTCTGGTGCTTGTCACTTTTTATTTTTATTTTCTTCCGTTTTTCCTGATGGCGTGCTGGTACGTCTTGGCCACACCCCGTCCTTCCTTGTTGTTCCGCGGGAGGTTTTCGTGCCTCCCCTACGTCAGTCACGTATTCAACCTGGTCTCTACTTCGTGCACTACTGAGGTGAATCTCCTCGTTGCGGCTGTGTTGCTGTGGGAAATCGCTAAGCTAAGTAGCACTAAAAGGAGAAGCAGAACTTCCAGTGGGCGGGCCAAGGAACAGGCAGCTGAAGTGAAGAGCTCCGGAGCAGCTGCAACCTTAATAAGTTTTTATATAGGGTTTTGCTCCACTCAACTTGCCTACAACTACTCCTGGCTAAACCCAAGTGCAGCATAGCCTTAACACATAGGGTGTTCGGCACATACAGCACAGGCGACGACCATCTCGCCCCCACCGTTGATAGACTACACATGCAGGTGCGTCATTTTAAGTGAGAGAGCGGTGGACGGTCGTAATCTCCCAGATTGACTCACGCAACCCGACCGCTGCCTGCAGGGAGCAGATTACAACTAATCGGTGAAGCCTCAGAAGCCAGGTCCCCTCTCTGAGGCACAGTGGGGCATACCTCCGGAACCGAGGAAATTCTACACAGAGCTGCCGGCGGTAAAGAAGCCCAAACAGCGGGCGGGAAACGCTGACCTGTGGGAAGCCCAGAGTGAAATAGCTGCGGGAGCTGGTGAGGTGTGTGGGGCTGTTCACTGGTGGAGGCTGGCAGATCATACGGCCACAGAATAAAGGCGCAAAGAGGCACCATATTGCCTGCCGCAAGCCGCAGAGAAGGATTCGTGTTGAAACCACGCGGTCACAGGCCAAAAAAAAAAAAGGGAGAATCGGATCAGCTTCCCTAAGCGTGAGGACGGATCACATTCTGCAACGGATTGCTTAAGAGTGGGGCCGGCCGTGTCTCAAGACTCCCATTGCATGTAACCTGTGACCGCCAGAAAAGGTAACTCTAGACCCCTGCACACTTACATTGGGGGAAAAACCCCACGGAGTGGGGTAAAGAGCAGCAGTTTTCTTATATATAAGGCATAATAATACAATTTACACAGGGAGCCCTAGAACATACTTTTTTGGCAACATTTGGGCCTGAGCAGCGTCATAGGAGGGCCCAGAGGACATAATAGCAGCTGGGAGTCACAGTACAGGCCACAGAAGGCCTAGCCTGCAGAGAACTCTTACTAAGACAACCTATTTTGACTAATTCTTTCTGCATGGGTTTTGCCTTATAGCCCTTCTGGCAAGCATAGTGGGGAACTGTTAATGGAGACTCTCTACATGCAGCAGTAACATTCCTTGGTTGACTCACCTACAACAGAACTGGTGCTGCTTTACACTGTGTTAAAGCACATATATATCTACATCCAAGGTAGTCTGCTTTGCTTTAAAAGAACCTCTTCTGCATGACTCTTGCCTGAATACTTTCTTGGTAAACACAGTGAAGAACTTTTAATTGAGACTCTAAATATACTGTATTGATTCTACATGTCCAGCTGAGTCAGAACACGGCTGGTGTTGCATTGTACTGAGTTTCTGTATATATATCTGTCTGCATTTTTGGGTATCACGGGGGGGGGGGGGTTGGCGCTACCTCTAGTAGTGACTGTGCTTTTGTATGGATAGATTTTTGACTGGGGGCAAAATGTCAGGGAAAAACAAGTCCTCAGGAAAGAACAGGGGGCTGCTGACCACCTTCAAGATACGCCCTCTGCTGTGCAGGATTTTAATGGGCTGCCTTCTGAATCGCATATTGTGGTGCAACAGCTCTCCTCCATCTTTCTCCCCAGAATTGATAGCTTACAGAAAGGTTTAGACCACTTAGCGGGAAAGATGAAACAATTTTCGGTCCGCTTCACAGAGGTTGAGAACAGGGTGTCAGGGCTTGTGGACACAACAGTTACTCATGGCACCCAGATAGATGTGTTAGTGAAGAAAAATATAGTGTTGCATCAGAGGCTTGAGGATTTGGAAAATAGATCCCGCCGTAACAATCTGCGCATTCTAGGGATCCCTGAGAGCGTAAAACCCAGAGACCTTATTCACTTTATAGAAAATACCCTGCCACTTGTACTCAAACTCATCCCCAATATTTTCAAAGGTAGTGTGGAAAGAGCACACCGGGTGGGGCCTGATCGGCAACAAGAGCGGGATAATGCACAGCCTAGACAGGTGATGGTCAAGCTGCTGCATTTCCAATTGAAAGTAGAATTGCTGCGCGCATATAGGAAAATGGCCCCCATAATGTATGAAGGCTCTAAATTGCTTATCTTTCAAGATTATTCCTCAGAGCTAATGAGGAAGTGCAAAGAATTCTCTCCACTGTGTTCACGGCTAAATGCGGAGGGTAGACAAGTGTACCTTCTGTACCCTGCTAGATTAAAACTATTAACCACCTCAGGCCCTAGATTATTTGACACCCCACGGGAGGTTAGTGAATACCTGGGAAGAGAACAAAATGGAAGAGTGGGTGGCCCAACTGGCCCATCGCACTCAGACCCGGGTTGATAGGGTTTGAATATTTGGCCTTTATTAAGTCTAAGTCTTATCTTTAAGGGTAAATACCATATAGCCCTAAAAACAGGTTATGATGTCTGCTTTATTCATAAAAGGTTATATTGTTATGTTTATGTTCAATGCAATTCTATTCTATGTAATGATAATGTTTTTATTCTTGAGATATAGTTTTCATAGGTCTGGGACAGAGATCCGGACTTCCAGATGGGAGCAAGGGGAATACTTTAGCTCCGATACTCAGGGCAATGTGAAAGTGGAAAGGAAACCCCATATTGTAAAGTATCTCACTTTCATTTCTTTGGTATCAGTGTTACAAAATATTATATGGAGTGTGTTAACTGACTGGTGGGTCTACTGGAACCAAATTAACATTTCTGACATAGCACTGTTTTTGTTTAAATGTATTTCCATGCTCTATTGGGTTTGTTTAGTTTTTGTACATACTGCAGTTATATATTCATTACTCTCTCTAAAGAATGGGACACAGGCTCTTTTCCCGGGAGTGGCGTACCCGGAATTCATTAGTTTAAATGCTCATGACAATTTTCATGTGAAAAAAGCTATCCCCATTCTAGAGAACCCAGACACTCAGTGAAGTGTCATACAAACCCCACCTTTTTTTCTGCCTTTTTGCCCCTCTCCCCCTCCCTCCCCCCCTTGCTACTCTCCTTGCTCCTTCCCAATTCTCTCCTGCGAAGGGCCGGCTTAGTCGAGATGCGCGCAAGACTACTTAAATGGCTGTAAGATTAGTAACATAGTGCAAGAGACTCACCTCTCGGAGGTGGAGCACGAAAAACTTAGTTGAAAAACTTAGTCGAGACTGGGTGGGAGCAATAGAACACATCTCATACACCAACTCTAGTAGAGGCATAGCTATCTTGTTTGGGAAGAGGGGGAACACTGAGATTTTAAATACTCACAAAGACAAAGAGGGACGTTTTTTAATAGTAAAAGTTAGAATAAATCAGAGAATCTTGGTAATTTGCAACATCTACGCCCCGAACTGTAAATCTACAGCTTTCTGGACCAGACTCATTCAAACACTTACCCCTTATTTAGGTTTAGATATCATACTTGGGGGAGATTTTAATCTAGCACCAAATCCTGTCTGTGACAGGTTACGAGATCCGGAGCGTCCGGCGGGGGGTAACCAGTCTAGAGATAGCGGTACTTTCGAAAAGAAGATATTCTCTAGGTTATCGAACTCCTTGCAACTCGTTGACGTGTGGAGGTTGCGGAACGCGGAAAGCAAAGATTTCACGTGTATCTCCAGGGCGTCGCCCACGATGTCACGGATAGACCTTTTTATGATTTCCTATAACATAATCTCAAGGGTTACTAAGGCCAAGATACATACGGTAGTGGTTTCTGACCATGCACCAGTGGAACTTGGGATTTCGCTGGGGGCAGTGATTGCTAATAAGCAGACACTAAAATTCCCAAGTTTCTTATACACCTCAGATGCTTTCTTGAAGCATTTAACGCATGCCTGGAATTACTTTTACACGGATAATCAAGCCCATCAAGACAACCCAGAGCTGTTTTGGAATACGGCAAAAGCAGTCCTTATGGGCGATATCATCTGTTATGTAGCCGCATTACGGAAAAAGGCTTAGGCCAAATTGCAGAAATTGCAAGAAGCCTTAACGGAATCTTACCAAGCCTACTGTGGCAGACCCTGTCAGGCCTCTAAGGACAGATACCTCGCCAGCAAGGGCAAATTGGATGTGTTCCTGAACCATCAAGCGATAGTGCAACTCCTTCGAACAAGTGCCAAGTACTATAGGGAAGGAGACAGGTCTGGCAGACTGTTGGCCTCGCTGATAAACAAACAGATGGCCCGTAGACCCATTGCAGCCATTACGTACCGCAATAAAACGCACAGGACCCCGGAGTCCATTGTTGAGGCATTGGCGAACTACTACTCCACTCTGTACACTAGCCAAAAGAAACCTCTTCAGGAGAGTATTTCGGGCTTTTGGAACGGTCTTGTGCTTCCTCAGCTCAAGGATGAGCAACTCGAGGCTTTAAACTCCCCGATTTCCCCAGAGGAGATTCAAAAAACAATCTCCTCTATATCCAACGGGAAGGCGGCGGGTCCTGACGGCCTTCCCATTGAGTTCTTCAAATTGTTGAAGCCCCAAATTACCCCTATCTTAACTAGGCTATACAACCTGTACTATAAAGAGATGGTTGCTCCCCCCCAAGACATTCACTATGGCGCATGTGTGATTCCGAAACCTGGGAAGGACCCCGGTCTCCCTGAATCCTACCGCCCCATTTCCCTTCTCAATTCGGATTACAATATTCTCATGAAAATCTTGGCCGATAGATTAAAAGTAATCCTGACAGACATCATACATCCGGATCAAACCGGATTCATGTGCCATAGAATGTCGGTGACTAATGTGCGGAGGGTGCTACACACCATTGCACATTTTGCAATGGGTCCTGAAGCCCCGGGGGTGCGAGGGAACTCGGAGGCCTTCCTGCTATCCCTGGATGCAGAGAAGGCCTTCGATAGGGTGGAGTGGAATCATCTTCTAGATGCATTGCAGCGCTTTGGCTTCGCAGGTTCATTCCTTACTTATATTGGTAATATTTATGCAGCTCCGGGATTCACATCATGGCTAATGGCCTGTTCTCACCACGCATATCACTGCAAAGAGGCACGCGTCAGGGGTGCCCCTTATCCCCCCTCCTTTTTAACTTGGCCTTGGAACCCCTGGCCATAAAGTTGCGTTCGACATACCCAGGCATACTGCTTGGAAAAGAGAGGCTACATCTTGCATTGTATGCGGATGACATGCTCTTGTTCGTGGAACACCCAGCAAAATGTATCCCAAAGATATTGGCGTCAATCAAAGCTTTCGGGTCTTTCTCAGGCTATAGAGTGAATGAAACCAAGTCGGAAATTCTGTGGCTACGGAAACACAAAACCCAGCTGTTCTCCTACCCATTTCAGGAGGCTAAGCCCACCTTGACCTACCTGGGTATTCATTTGTCCACCTGCAGTCAAACCCTATACCATAACAATATCACGCAAGCGTGTTGTGATACTGCGCGTACGATGGAGGGGTGGAGGAGTCTGCCGATCTCCCTTACTGGACGCATAAATCTAGTCAAGATGGTAATTTTACCACGGCTGATATATCCCCTTCTGATGTTACCATTCCTAATTACTAGGAAGGATATGGCGGGGTACAATCGGGCCCTTTCAAAATTCTTGTGGAAGGGGGTAGACCGAGAATAACTCTCGCGAAGTTATATGCACATCCCTCGAATGGCGGGTTGGGCCTGCCCAATCTGAAACTGTACAATTGGGCGGCACTTAACCGCCTCACGATTGATTGGCAACTAAAGACGAGGCACTTCTACTCTCCTGAACTAGAGGGACAGGCCCTGGGGGGGGTTTGATCTTTCATCCCTACCCTTCGCCGTGTCTAACAGCCTCCCTGCGGCGAGTAGGGATAGCTTTCTCTACCAGGACACACTGAGGGCTTGGCGGCTAGCCCTCGGACACGTTGGTCGTTGTTGTGTGTCGTCTAGAATGATCCCATTGCGAAATAACGCTTGCTTCCCCCCTGGAACAGACTCCTCTCCCTTTGTCTTGTGGGACTCCAGGGGGTTGTGCTCTGTGGGTGACGCTCTGGATCTCTCTAGAAAATGCATCAAATCTTTCGCTGATCTGCAGGTCCAATTTGGGCTGCCGCAGGCCCACTTTTATGCTTATCTACAGATGAGGCATTACATTGACCAGCTGATAAGAGGAGACCCACAATTCTGGGAGTCGCATGCATTTGCCATGACGGTGACCTCATTTAAACTAGGCAATTTCACCATCTCAGGAATATATAGAACGCTTTTGAGCCATATTGAGTCTAAAAACTTAACCCTGTTGGAGGCCAAGTGGAACAGGATTCTGGAGAGAGAAGACCTATCAGAGCTAATTCAGCAAAGTGTAGTGAATGCTCAAAAAGCGACTCTCTCCATGTCCCTAAGAGAATCTCAGATTAGAATGCTACATAAGGATTACATTATACCGCGAAGACTAGCTAAGTGGAGACCCGGGGTGGTAAACAAGTGTAGCAAATGCAGATTGGGTGATCCGGATTTTCTGCATTTTTTCTATGCCTGCCCAAAGGTTAAACAATTTTGGGATAAGATTGCCTTTTTGATCGCGAGTGTCATTAAGCTAGGGGCTCAATTAGAAGTGGAACAGATCTGCTTCCTGGAATGGAGAGACCACAATTTTAGGGATATCCCCTTACTTACTACTATCATTTTAATCGCTAGGAAGGTCATTCTAAGAGTCTGGACGGAGAGCACTGCCCCTGCCTTCAGCACATTTAGACATAGCCTACACAAATAGCTGCTCATCGAGCAACTAGACACTAAATTGGACACTAATAGGAGACTCAAACACTTCATAAACAAATGGCGGCGATACATTGAATTACTGAGTATGGACTCCCAGAGACAAATATTAATCCCTTTTGCACACACTGAATACATGTTGACTGCATCCTTGAGGGGCGAGTGGGGTTTCTTGTATCAGACACAAAGCAATGAGGGGAGAGGGAGAGAAAGCACTGCCATATAGACATTAGAACGTGGGTCCTGGCTCCAGCCCCCCACCACCTCCCCCCTCCTCTTCCCTTTCCTCCCCCCTTTCTCTTCCCCCCCTTTTTTTTTTTCTCCATAGAGCATACAGTAGGACTATTACGTTATACTCCGGAGACCCAGCCAATAACTGGTTGAGTAGTTTATAACAGTTAATCAAATTATGTTTGATGTTATGGTAAAATATATTGTGTACCCCCATAAGGGGAGGATGAAAAGAGGACAAGGGACGGGTGGATTAAGAATCTGATTCAGAGCGTTGTTTTAATACCTAATACAGTTGTGCAGTGTTTATTGAATTGTACAGTGCTTATCGAATTATACATCTGTCAAGTTCGCGATTGTGCGTTTGGAATTTGTAGCTGCTTTTTTTGCTTGTAACCTTTCTCTTGTTCTCAATACAAACAGTATTTAAAAAAAAAAAAGGAGAAGCAGAGCAAGCTGGTGATCGGTGGCTGTAAGGAGGCATCTCAGTATACTGAGGTGTGGAGGGAGGCGTTAGTCGGAGCGGCAACGCTCGCCTAGGCATAACTTTTTGTTCTATATTTAACGGTTATTTCTTTGTGCAACGTTTTATCAAATAAAGCTAAAGCAGGATAACTGTTTACCAGTTTTTTGTTTGTTGCAACTTTTTATTTTACTGGGCCTTATTCTGATTATCGGTTAAGGCCGTGAGGATAGTGACAAGCATGTCTGATATGGATCAGGAAACTGCTCAATTTAACCCTTGCTTTTTGTGTTTAGAGGCACAAATTGCAGCACCCATGCAATTATTTTCTTCCTGTGTTAAACTTACATTAAAGGGGTAAAGAAAAGTTTTTCAATGTGGAGCCTAATGTTTCTCAGGAGGATGCTGTCCAGGTGTTACCAGGTCCATCTCCTGTTTCATCCCAAGCCTCCTTGGCATCTAACACTGTGTCCTGCATTCCTCATTAACTCCCAGTGGAGTGTTTTTAAAGGCAGAGATTGCTATGCATGTATCCTCAGTGGTATCTGCAGCATTAGCCGAGTTTCCCAGATTTTCAGGGAAGTGCAAGAGGAAATCTAAGAGCTCAGATTATAAGGTATCTGTCCCTGTCGAAGAGCCTCAAGTTCCTCGTAGATCTGAGGATGAGGAAGGCTCTCATTCTGAGGGTGAGATCTCAGATTCAGACAGTATAATTCCTTCGCCTGAGGGTGAAGGAGTTTCCTTCAGGTATAAGCTTGAACACCTTTGGTTACTTTTAAAGGAGTTTTTAGCTACTCTGAATGATTCAGAGACCCAGGCGGTAGTTACACCTAAAAAGTCTAGTAAACTGAATATATTTTTGATGTTCCTTCCTCTTCGGATGTGTTTCCTGTGCCAGATAGGGCTAAGGAAATCATAACTCAGGAATGGGAGAAGCCGGGGTGCCTTTTACGCCATCTCTGGTGTTTAGAAAGATGTTTCCGGTGGAGACTTCTATCAAGGAGTCTTAGTCTATGGTTCCTAAAGTGGAAGGGGCGATCTCGATCCTGGCTAAGAGGACCACTATTCCTGTTGAGAATAGTTGCTCTTTCAAGGACCCAATGGATAAGAAGATGGAGGCATATCTGAAGGAGATTTATGTACATCTAGGGCTCCAATGGCAACCAGTAGTATGTATTGCCACGGTGACTAGTGCAACCTCCTATTAGTTTGATGCCTTGTCTGATTCGCTTCCGGAAGATATGTCATTAGACGAGATTCAGGATAGGATTAAGGCTCTTAAGTTAGCTAATTCCTATATATAGTGAACAAACTAATAAGTATAATATAACAACATATCAGGTAAATATGACTTAAAATACAATCAGACAGTTTCTCGTGACCTGTGGAAGCAACAACTTCAAAAACAATTGAACAACTTATGGAACAAATAGGACAATCATTATCAACTACAAGTGCGGCACCTGAAAAAAAGATGGTAATTAAAGACAACAGAAAAAAAAACAACATCAATACAAATACAACCATCAGTGGTGTATATAAATGACCTAGTATACACCATTCAAGGGGGGGTGGGGTGGAATGATGTCAATTAAACCTCTAGGGTGATCTAAGGAAAAGATGCCTAAAAATTGGCTAGATCAAAATATAAGATAAACTCAACTGGGCAAATATAAAAAGGGGGAGGGTTAGAAGAACGGCTGTCCCTAGAGGACTCAGCAGTTGGGGGATCTCCCGGAATTATCTCACCTCCACGTACTATAGGTAAAAAGAGAGAAGGGACCCTTCTAATTTCAACCAGATACAACTAAACGGGGGGAAACTGTGATCAAAAGCATTATTTATACTCTACCACACATGCCATCTCCATGAGGGCAAGATTCTGGGAGAATAGTCCAGGAAAAGCATCTCCAGTCCAGCAAAAAGGGGCAGAAGCCCGCACAACGAGAGCTGGAGAGAGACTGCAGCTACAGGCAATGGAGGTAGCTACTTCCATTCTCAGACGTCAGCAGAAGGGGATGATGGAGTAGTTTTGCACCTCTTTGAGGCAACCCTGTGCCAGTTGGATCTCTGTTCTTTCAGGGAAGTTCCATCAGAGCTGTCCACTTATTTATTTATTTATTTATAAAATATTTTACCAGGAAGGATACATTGAGATTTCTCTCGTTTTCAAGTATGTCCTGGGTCCACAAGACATTGCATTGATAACATAGGGTACAATAAAATACAAAAAACAATAATAATACACAATATATGCAAAAAATTTAACATAGAACAGGTAATTAATCAACCATGACAGGTGCATTCTGTTTTGAGATATGTAGAGAGGGATCTCTTAAAGGATATTAGGCTTGGGGAAGGTTTGAAAGTGTGCGGGAGGTCGTTCCATAATTGTGGTGCTCTGTAGGAAAAGGAGGATCGAGCTGCTTTCTTTTTGTATTGAGGCAAGCTAAATAATGTGCTGGTACTGGATCGGAGGTTATAGGAGGTGGGAATACCCGGAGAGAGCATTCTGCTCAGGTAGAGTGGGAGCTTCCCAGAAAGGCTCTTAAACACAAGGCAGGAAAGATGGAGGGAGCGTCTGGATTCCAGCGACAGCCAGTTTAGTTCTTTTAGCATGTCACAATGGTGGGTCCTGTAGTTACATTGTAGCACAAAGAATGTATGAAGTTTATTAAGGTGAGTTTGTGGTGCAGGTGCGTATACTACGTCCCCGTTATCCATGATAGGCATCAGCATTTGCTGTATAATCTTTTCCTTTACTGTAGGGCTGAGGCAGGATTTGTTTCTGTACAGGGCACCTAGTTTTGGGTAAAATTTAGATGCAAGTTTTTCTATGTGGAGGCCAAAAGATAGATTGGGGTCTAACAACCTACCCAAGTATTTGAAAGGGTGGACTGCGGTCAGCATGCAATTGGATTTTGTTTTGATGCGTAGATGGGAATTTTGTAATTTGTGTAATTTAGGTCCCGTTCCAAAGATCATTGTGACAGTTTTGTCAGTGTTTAGGAAGAGTTTGTTATTTGAGATCCATTTTTCTACCTCTGTGAATTGGTCTTGGAGCACTGCTTCAAGCTGCGGCAGATCGGAATTGTTTGCATAGATTACTGTGTCGTCTGCGTACATGTGTACAGTTGAGGATTTGCAGACATTAGGCAGATCATTTATAAATAATGTGAATAGTAGGGGGCCGAGAATGGATCCTTGGGGAACACCACACGTGACCGGGAGAGGGAGGGAGTCACTGTCAGAAATGGAGACATATTGTGATCGATCCGATACATATGATTAGCGGATGATCACCAATACCTGAGTTTTTTAGTTTGAGCTGTAGTATGTCGTGGTCTACTGTGTCAAAGGCCTTTGCAAAGTCAAGGAAAATAGCTCCAGTTAGGTCTCCTTGTTCCATGCCAGTTTGGATGTCATTGCAAACTTTTAGGAGGGCAGTTGTAGTGGAGTGATTTGGGCGAAAACCTGATTGATCAGGGGTCAGATAGTTAGATTGTTGGTAATACTCACATAGTTGCGTATGGACGCATTTTTCTAAGATTTGTGACAATACTGGGAGCAAAGATATGGGACAATAATTAGAAACCAAGGTTAAAGGGACAGTCTACACCAGAATTTTTATTGTTTTAAAAGATAATCCCTTTATTATCCATTCCCCAGTTTTGCATAACTAACACAGTTATAATAATATACTTTTAACCTCTGTGATTATCTTGTATCTAAGCCTCTGCAAACTGCCCCTTTTTTCAGTTCTTTTGACAGACTTGCAGTCTAGCCAATCAGTGTCTGCTCCCAGATAACTTCTTGTGCACGAGCACAGTGTTATCTATATGAAATACGTGATCTAATGCCCTCTAGTGGTGAAAAACTGTTAAAATGCAATCTGAAAGAGGTGGGCTTCAAGGTCTAAGAAATTAACATATGAACCTCCTAGGTTAAGCTTTCAACTAAGAATACCAAGAGAACAAAGCAAAATTGGTGATAAAAGTAAATTGGAAAATTGTTTAAAATGACATGCTCTATCTGATTCATGAAAGTTTATTTTGGCCTAGACTGTCCCTTTAACTCCCCACTTTTATGGATAGGCACTACTCTTGCAGTTTTCCAAAGTTTGGGTATGTATCCAGACACCAAGGATTCGTTAATTAGGGTTGTGACGGGTTTAGCAATTGCCACCGCACTGAGCTTCAACAGCATTGCTGGTATTTGATCAGGTCCAGACTGGTTTTTCATTTTTAGATTATCAAGGTGTTTCTTAACGACATTGATGGGTACAGGTCTAAAATTGAACTTCTGTATATTGGGTCTTTGCTGATTTAGTGGGGCCTGATCCACATTTGTAGTTTTAGGATGCGTGTCATTTATTAGTTTGTCAATCAGGGTGGTGGAGCATCCGACAAAATAACTATTAAAGGCATTTGCTACTTCTAAGGGGAGTTGCAGGGTTTGGTTGTCCACATTGACAGTGGGGGGTTGGGAGTGGAGTAGAGCCTGTATGCTTGAACTTTGACCACAATGAATCCCAAAACTGGTACATTTGAATGAGGTCAGCTGTGATCCAATTTAAGTGTGCTCCTTTTACTCTCACCTTACGCAGCGGGGCATGCAAATTTTAAACTTATAGGAGTTCAGACTGGAAGAATTCTACTGCAGAATCTAGATCTGGGATTAGGTTTAATTTGTGCCAGGGGAGGTTCTTAATGTCATTTAGAAATGATTGAAGATTAAATTTTTTGAAGGACCTGGTGATTTTAACCTTGGGAGAGGATTTAGTTGCCTTTATTTTGCGCACGCAGTACACTAGGCAGTGGTCACTGAAATTGTTAGGGAGAACACCTGCCTCCTGGATTCGGTTGGGAGAAGTGGAGAGATCCAGTCAAGCAGGGTGTGATTATGGCTTTTGATGTTTATGTGAGTTGGGGAGGAGATTAATTGCGTTAGCTGCAGAGATTTAAACAGTGAGCGACAACTATTATTTTTTGGATTCAGCCAATCAATATTAAAATCTCCAAAAACCAAAATTTCACTTTTTGGGTTTTGAGCTATGGTTTCACTAAGGAGATGTGCTATCTCTATGATGTAGTATCTCTATGATCTTTTCAAAAGGAAGGTTCAGTCTCTTGGAAATCATTTAAAGGTCCAAAAAGCTTTGTAGACTATCTGGCTACCATTATGGCATATGATTAAACTAGAGGTCCTGGTATACCTGTAGGTTGTGGCTCTTGAATTGAATCATATGCCTAGTTCTTGCTGCCTGCCAAATCTGGTCCTTGGTGGTATACTTTAGCATTTTAAGAATAACATCTCTAGGTGGAGCTGGAGGTTTGGCTGGAGGCCTCAGGGCTCTATGAACCCTCTCAATTTCATCATTATGGATAGGAGCGGCCTGTGGGAGCAGATGTTGAAAAAACTCCTTGACATACACTCTAAGCTGTTCCTGGGAGATCTCTTCGGGAGTTCCCCGAATTCGTAAATTATACCTCCTTCCTCGATTATCGAGGTCTTCTATTTTGTCTTGCATACTTTGAATTATGGAGTCCTGGATGGACAGTTGTTGTGTGTTGGAGCTAACGATATTATTTAGATGATCTTTTTTTTTTCAATATATCTTTATTAGTGGCCGATAAATACAATTAACAAAGATCACTTTTGTTGGCACATATAAGCATAACTTCAAAAATAATTTAACAGATATAACAACCCAGCATATGACAATAATTTCTCTGCATTTTTGTAACTGGCTCCTCGCAGCAAGTTGCTGTGAGGGAGCTCAAAAAGAAAAAAAAGAAAAGAAACAGGAAGGGAAGAGAAAAAAAAAAAAAGCAGAAAACACCTTCCTTCCCCTAATCCCTGATACAATTAATACTGAATTTCAGCAGCATTTGTTATACATGAATGTGGAAACAGGTCTAATACAACCATCTCTGCAAAACTAACTGAGGACAGGAAAGGTGCTAAAATCTGTTTTTGTATAGGTATAAGATAAGAATTAATAATGGGATACCAGCCAAGTAAAAATTTCTTAATTCTAGTTTCTGAAGCATCCTGTAGATGGTATGATTCAAAAATAATTTGATCTTGAATAACGTATAACCTCAGAGAATACAGGCCCTCTTTTTGCTTTCCATTTTTTTAGAATACTCTGTCTTACCGCTAGTATTAAGGTATTCAATGAACGAACCCAATACCTATCTTGATTACTCGAAGTCTCAATCAATAGGATAATATCCTGGAACGTGAGAGAGACAGATACCCCGTGAATGTTATTAAACCAATATATAAGTTTCAACCAGAGCTGATTTATCCTAGGGCATTCCCAAAACATATGAAATAAATCCGCTTCCATGTATGCACATCTTGGGCAGCAAGCTGATCTAGATGGGTAAAACCGGGCAAGTTTAACTGGATATAAATAAAAATTATTTATAAGTTTCATATGTGATTCCTTCCACATTGAGGGGACTTTGCACCTATCCAGGGTCTTGAAACTCTGTGTGACTCTGTCCTGATCTATATCTGAAATTAACCTGCTCCAAAGACCACAAATCTTATTTAAAGCACCTTGAGTTTGCTTCGAGAGCATAATATCATATATTAGTGAAATTGAAGTGACACCCGCCACAAATCTCTGTAATAAGACCCTGACATCGGACCATCTTCCAAATATTCTATTCTGGAGCCCATATTGTTAAAGGGATAGCCTACACCAGAATTTTTATTGTTTTAAAAGATAGATAATCCCTTTATTACCCATTCCCCAGTTTTGCATAACCAACACAGCTATAATAATATACTTTTAACCTCTGTGATTATCTTGTATCTAAGCCTCTGCAAACTGCCCCTTTATTTCAGTTCTTTTGACAGACTTGCAGTTTAGCCAATCAGTGCTTGCTCCCAGATAACTTCACGTGCACGAGCACAGTGTTATCTATATGAAATATGTGAACTA